>NC_140588.1:892337486-892455404 GCF_964204655.1 Triturus cristatus
ACCTGACTGTAAATGCTAGGACTCTCTGTATAGCCCTGTGGAGCTCTACAGAACATAAATTATCTATTTTTCAGGGTGAACCCAAACAAATAACGGCTGTCAGGGTGAATGTATATTGAGAAGAAAGCATTCTTCAAATCGATCACCGAAAATGTAGTGGCAGTAAGAGGGACCATAGTGAGAAGTGTAGTGATATCAGAAAGTACTGGATATTGGGGCACTGCAAGTTTATTAACTTCTCGCAAATCAATAATGAATTTGTAGATTTTAGTGTCAGTATCTTTTTTCAAAATATGAAAGATAGGGCTATTGCAAGTATTATAGGGTACTTCTTCCACTACCCCCACTTGAATCAAATCTTGTACAATGTGTGCTAATGCTTCTTCACCGGGTTATTTTGTATTGGGGCAGTCGAGGCAATGAAACACCCTCCTTTACTTGAATATGTACAGGTGGAATAACCATTTGACCCACATCAGTATCTGATTTAGCCCACAAAGTACTGGGTAAGGATGCCAGAGCGACATCCTCATTCATAAGACAAGATCTCTCAACCATTGGATAATTGTCATTCAAAATAACACACACAGCTTCCGGAGAACAACGTATTGTGGCATGAAAATATTTAAGCATATCGATACCCACAATGTTGTCCGGTGTCGTAGGGGAAAGCAAAAATGGACATGCTGCAGTGAAATTATCAAGTCTGAATTCAAGTGGCTGTGAAAGTGGGCTAGGTGTAGGTGTCCCATCGAATCCTATCGATGTTATCATTGTGCCGAACAGGGGAGCCCTAGGAACCAATTTTTTAGACAGAGCACTACGGGTAGCCCCTGTATTAACTGGAAACCGATCAGTAGATCCCAAGATGTTTGCGTTAACATAGGGACCCATTTGATCTACTGGCACCTCAACCGGTTCCTTACCCCATCCAAGGCATCCCTTTGCATAATCGGAATCTGCAAGGGCATCAGCAGATTGATCAGGCATTTGATATTGATTTTGTCTATGAAAAGTATTAGGATAATTTGGTCCTCGTTCAACTGCTTTAAATCTGGGGCGAACTCCTGTACCTCCCCTGCTTCCTGAATTCCCTGGGCGTCCTCTCATACTTCCCCTTCCCTGCTGGTACTGCTGACCTCGCAAAAGAGGGCACTCAGAATGCCACTGCCCAGTCTCCTTACAATAAGCACACTGATCAGGGGACAAATTTGCTCGAGAGAGAGGGGGCACTCCAGGTGCATACATTGCACATCCGCCTCTTCCACCTCCCCTAAATGATGGACCATATACTTGAGCCAACATAACTTTTGTTTTTAATTCTTTAACCTTCTTATCCTCCCTGCCTTTCGCTTCCTGTTCCTGTCGTTCATAATATTGGGCCATAGTCAAAAGGGAAACTGGGGAAGACGTGGTCCAAGAACTCTGACTGGCCTTTAAGCGACTAGCTATTTCCGGTAACATATTAGCGACAAATTTATCGACAAACAAATGCTTACCCGTATCATCGGCCAATGACTGACCACTACAATCATGGAATCATTTCAAATCTTGAAAAGAAATCAGAAACGAACTCCTCCTTTTTCTGTTTACAGGAACCTAACGTGGTCCAATCTATTTTATTAGGGGGTATGAGAGTCTTTAACTTAGTCACAATAGCTTTAGGAAGATCTAATATCTCCTTCCGAGGATTCTGCGCAGGCTCCCTTTCCACATCTATTTGTTCTAAATGTTCCCAGGTATCACCGTATGCTACATTGTCATCTATTTTACATATTGTTCTCCACATATCAGGAGGCAAAATAAGCCCAAAGAACATATCAATATCTGGCAAGGTCATAGTGCAGGAGCTAATGGCTCCTGCCACCTCCTTATAGAAGGTGGCAGGATTTTTCCTGGGGTCAGGCAAAGAAGCTTTAAGAGCCATCACATCTATTCTACTCCAAGGAGTGTACACCCAATTATATATAAAATATCACTTTGCATCATCTGAAGTTTTATCATCATTGGTTCCCGCACCCTTCGGAGGAACATACAGGGGTGCAGCTTCACGCATACGTTTCACAGTAACTGTAGTACTACTGGGTGCAACCTCTTCCACCGGAGCATCTATGTTCCGTGCCTGAGTTTGAACTGCTTCTATACCTCTCTGTTTTCCAGCTAATTCTTGCTCCTTTCGTAAACGTAATGTTACGTCTCGTATTTTAACCACTCGTCTAATCATATCAGATAGGTCCGAAAAACGAAATGTCCCCTCTGTTAATTGTTTATAATCAGTATTTATATCAGCTGGCTCTAGTTCCTGAGAAATTTGTCTATAAACAAATATTACCTCCCATGCAAATTTTTCTACAAAATAAAATTGCTCTGTATTTTTCCACTGCTGAACCATAGTTACAATGAGCGATGCAGCGTGAGGCCGACGAGCCTCCTCCCTAGTAGCGGTTTTTAATTGATCTTTTTCTGCTTAAGTCAAAGTAGAGCGAGTCTGTCGCCCATCTTGTTTATCTTGCTCTTTGTCGTCTGAAGACAAATGCTCGTCGTCAGAAACCTCATCAGGGGCACTTGGAGTAGGAAAATTATACGGAGGTGGAGGGAGTTCTAATAGGATGCAATCATCCTTAGACGTATCAAGTAGGGAATAGAGAGGGCACCTAATAGGATACTGGCCATTTGCCTCTAATTGACGCTCCCTATCTTCTTTTTCTATTTTTTCCTTCTTTTCTTTATTTTTTAATTCTAGGGCTTTTTGATATATCGTTTTTCGTTGTTCTTTTTCTGCTATAGCTTCTGCTCTCTTCTCTCTCTCTTGTACTTCTTTCTCCCACCTACGCACACAATCAAACATATCCTGTCTACTTTTTCTTTTAAATAAACACTGCTCTACATATTTAACCTTTTTAGAATCGAATGACCCATTCACTGGCCAATGTAGATCGTAATCTTTCTTTGTGTATTTGTTCCATCGTCGTCCGTATATTATGGAAGAAATACCATATTTGACATACATGTCTCTATTAGGTGTCCCTTCTGGGGGAGCCGGCTGACTTTGTTCCAAGCTTAATTTGGTACCACCAGAGCAGCAACACCACCTACGGAGTGTGCTGAGAACAGGCATGTTCTACAAGTATTGTGTAAAATATTACTACTCTAAATAAATATTCCAAAAGGAGAAAAATCTCCACATTAACTGCCTTCAAACTTTGCAAAGATTGAATAACAAATCCAAACAAAAAGGCCAGGCAAAACAAATCAAGAGTGCCGCTTCAGCAACCTTACCAAACAGAAGTCTCCAACTCCCACCTGCAGATCTCCGGTCGACCTAATGGTGACTACAGAATTACGCCAAAGAAAACCCCAGTCAAGACCGGCCACCACCTGGAGGGTCAACTCGGGAAAACTGGAAAAGTCACGTCGGCCTGCAAAGACAAAGGTCCCCTCATGTAGTGTGCTTCCTCAGTAATTTTTTGATCCTCCGTCGAGACCACTCCTTCAGACGGCCGCGTCTCCGATGGGGCCCCACATTTCGGGCGCCAACTGTAGAAATGTGCCTAAAAGTGGGCACACTGGTGCAGGGTCACCCTCTTGTCCATGGGTTCAAAGACCAACAAAATAGATATCGCACTGGAGATGGGATAAATAACAAGCTTATTAATCATTCATGAGTGGGACCACATCCACACAACACTCTCAAGTGCTGCAGGAGGTAGTACACTGAATTCACAAACCATGTCCCTTTTATACCGGTTTGCTGCAATGTAAGCATGTGAACAGAAATAGGAAGAACACGTTTTAGAAATAGTTATCAGCAAGCAAGGGCAGATGAATAACTACGTGGTCAGCAAAGTGGGAGGGGGAGCAGGAATGCTTATGGCAGCAGTAAATGGTCGACAGTTAACATCTGAGACCAGGTGCACTGGCAGCTACAAACCCTCAGCACGTACATTGCTTTAGTTGAGTCAGGAAGTCAACTAAAATAAATAACGCAAGCAGAGTGAAAAGACGAGCAGCAGAGGACAGGAGAATTATGAAGGAAACAAAATGGACACCACAGCCAAAATGGCTGTTGCTTATGCTAAGTAAAATATTACACATTTCCACACTGGGCTCCACCCCGCAGGAGAAGACAGCCATCCATACTTAAAGTCCCCACCTGCCTGATGGGGGCCTCCATGCCGCCGCAGAATTTTCAAGTTGAACATATGCATGGTAGCTACCCCTAAATGCCAGGGTGCCCGTTTTTTCCCATATGGAACAGGGTCAAAACTGATTTGCATATGGCTGGGTGCAAACTGGGGTGGCAAGGTGAGCAAAAGAACGATGGTTTAAACCCAGATGCCTTGACTGGGGGTGAGTGGTTGAAATTTCATTTGGAAGGAAAGAATTGAGGAACAACCTCCAGCTCCGGGATAGAGGGGTGGCAGAACCAAGCAGCATCCTCCAGCCAGGCCACCCAATTCTTACTTTTGGGGAGTTTTGTAGGTAGATGGCAGGGGCGATAACCGAGACAAGGCTGATACCCTCGTTGTCTCCTCTCCTCTGCTTTGTAATTGTGATGAGTTAACTGTTTCTTGTAGAACGTAAAAGATCCCAAATGCTTGGATAGACCAAAATACCTCCAGACTGTTGTTTACTCTTTAAAATGATCCTTTTTTCTCCCCTAAATCTTTATTACCGTTTACCCTCTCAACTTCATAAGTTCCCTCTTCTCCTTCTCACTGCATCATTGGTTGTGAGCTCATATTTACTAAACCTAATGAATGCAGTGCAGCACTGAGGTGAAATCTGCAGCACTACACTGTGTAGGGAAAAATAGGGCAGAGCCATATTTACAAAGAGTCGTGCTGAGCAAACAATGTTTTGCATGATGCTACGCAATGAGCTTTGGTGCAAAGTCAAGTCATCGTTTTTTGTTTGAAATTTGTACTTGAGCGAGCTCGTCCAGTACAAATTCTGTATGATGCACCTGTCGAAAAGTGAGTGAATTCTATGGAAATTAAATATGGTAGGAATAACATGTGATATCCTCCTTGCATCTTGTTTGTACCTGGCTTAATTTGATACTAGGATGTCATGCAAATCTATATCATGTTACTTTAGTAGATGTGAATTTATGTGAACTTGCATGAGTGTGCTCTTCTTGCCCTGTTCTGCTGCTTAGCATCGTGCTACGTCATAGTAAACCAGGTCCTTACTTGGGTACAACACAGTGACTGTTGGGAAATCGCTTACCCACACCCCTCAATATCACTGACCAAACTACACCCCTGGAATTAAGATATTACAATATTAGAAAAAGGTGTTGCATTAACAAAGCTTTTTACTGGCGAGAGAGAGAAAGAAGAGTACTGTATGCATGTGACTAAAAGAAAGTCGCATTAACCATGGTACTTTTTGCTTCTGCAGACACATGCTAAGAGATTTAAAATTGGCAGTATTATCTTATTAGAGTTCTAACACAACGATAAAATATGTACGGACAAATAGTAATGAATTCGAATTCAAAGTGGAAATACAAGCAATGTGAAAATGAAGCCCAAAGATGGATTGCTAAGTTTAACTATCATGTTAAGGAGCTGTTGAAATGCGCATCAGGGATGCTCATTTCGAAAATAAATGGGTTAGTTCCAAGAGACAGGATCTGGGACAGGCTGCTAATGGTGCAGTCATTTACACAGGCTGGAAATGCTTCAAAGAGTAAACTAATTACAAGAATTTGGTGCAGATCACTTGGCCAGGGACAGGAACTAGACTGTGAAGGCATTAAGCTGATAAAATGCACGTAAAAGAGCACCAAATTGGTGGCAAATGGGCATCTTAACAGCACATGCAGGAGAGTAAATTAAATGGAAAATGTATTCTCTGTGGGTCTAAAATTGGTTTTAACTCAGTGTGTTTCTTCACAAAAAGAGGGATGGTACTGTCGATGGGGACTACTGTCTGTCTGATTTTGGAAAACACTTTACTCATCCTCAACTAGGGGTTGGTTAAATGTGGTTCTCAACTATGTTCAACGATGCTATGAAAGACCACTACTAGAAAGAATGTACCGAAAAACAGGCTTTAATGCTGGTAAAAGTGGGAGGGAACTGAATGTGGATGTTCAAGCAATCACCCCACCAGAAGAAGGGAAACGTATGTTATTATTTGAAACTAATGGGAATATTTAAGAGCCCCTTTGCGTCATTCTTGCACCACACAACATGTGCAAGAGCAATGCAAATGAAAAATTAGATTTATGCAGCCACGCAAGGCCACCTTGCGTGCCTCTGCGTGGCTTCCTAAATATCAAGTAATGTAACACACCTCAAATTGCTGTATTGCATTACTCTGCACCAGGGAGGCATTTCCATGGGTGTTCCCTCGCAACATGCATGGATTTTTGATGCATTTCCAGATTTACAAGAACTTGTAAACCTGGGAATGCACCAAAAAGACACTCCTCCCCATGAGAAGCATTTCGAAGAGAAATCTCCTTATTTCTCCTCATTTTCTCCTCTTTCTATGTTTTTTGCAGCACAAATAAAAATCGGAAAATGCCACTCAAATTCATTTTTGTGCAGAAAGGAATGCCTTCCAGCACAAAAAAAACACAATCCTGCATGCAATGCAGGAACCTTTCCACCATGGTTCAAGGGCGCCTGCAATGGTGCTAGGCAGCCCATTGTGCGCCAGTGCAGGGAAAAGGGCTGGAATGCACCGTATTGTCTTAAATACAGCGCATTCCTGCCCTTTCATAGTGACACAGCAAAGCAAGGTGACTTGCAGTGCTACATTTTTATTAAACATGGCCAATATTGTGAGCAGGTAAGTAGAAGTTGATATGTTGCTGGTCATGCCTTTGTTATCTGGGTAAGCAAGCAAAATACTTTTAACAGAGTAAACTTCTTGAAATCTTCATCCCCTGTCTCTCACTGCACTACTTTATCGCTCACAGTCTATAGGACAAGCAAAAGCCATTGAGGCTAACGAAGAGATCATTTCGAGATTAAATCATTGCTGAACTTGAGAATTTACTTGGAAGTAATAAAACTTTACCATTATACAGGGGATCATGAAAGCGATATCAGTTAGAAAATAAATATGAAGTAAAATATGATATGGAAACATGCAGTGGGAGCCTAACAGATTTATTTCATGTGATTAACACATTTTTTTATAAGTTGAAGACAGCCCATGTGAAGCAGTTCAACTCTGGACAGATATTGAGGAGCAGATTGACAAACATTTTACATGGTGGATGGGCCCATTTTTTGCGCAGCCAGAATGCAAAATGTTATTTCTGATTTACAGAAGAGCACAAATCAGATATGCGTGGCTTTGCATGAGATTTTTCTCAAAAAGTAACGCAAGGCAGAAGATAGCATTGCCTTGTGTTACTTTGCATTACTTTGCATTCCATGGGTGGAGAATGGGCATTTCTATGCAGCCACCCATGAATTCTGGCGAGCTTCCACATTTACTAAAGCTAGTAAAGTGTCAAAAAGTTATATCTCTATGAAACAGGCGTAACGAGGAGGAATATATTTATTTCATCTCGTTAAGTACTCTCTCTATGCGTGATGGATTTTGCAGCATGCATAGACAGAGGAAAATGCTTTTAAGGATTGTTATTGTGCTGCAAGGTATTCTTTTCGGCACAAAAATCCTGCCAGTACCCAGGCACCCTTGCACTATTCAAATCGAAAATGCAATTTTTAAGTGGTTTCTGGTCCTTTGTGTTCAAAACACTGCTGCTCATGTTTGGATTAGTAGTTTTGTGTTCCACATTTGCCTGAATGGTCCCTTTGGGTGGAAATCCCTGATACCTCACATTAAAGAAACTGCCATTCAAGTTCAAAACACTGCAGCTCGCATTTGAATATGTCGTTTCACAGCAAACACAAGGAGATGATGGATGGAGCGCTGAAACTTTTCAGACACTCAGCCCCAGTCACAGATCTGGGTTGAATCCATCATTATTCTTTAGCTCACTTCGCCACCCAAGTTCAGAATTAGCCATATGCAAATAAGTCTGGACCATGGTCCTCATGGGAACAGTCCAGTCGAAAATGCCAAGCCTGGTCTTGCCTGGACTGGAAACAAGCATCCTGGGACTGGTTTTGAGGTAACACCCCTCATTAGCCAGGCTAGTTTTCATCCAGTGGCAAGTGAGCAAGGGACCCACGTCTGGGCATACCCTGCCAACTTGGGGAGAACAAAGCAAGCACAAGGAGTTGATGGATGGAGCGTTGAAACTTTTCAGGCACTCACACCCAGTCTCAGATCTGGGTTGAATCCATCATCGTTCTTTAGCTGACTTCACCACCCCAGTTCAGACCAAGCAATATGTAAATCAGTCTTGACTCTATACTTCATGGGAACAGTCTAGCCTGCACTGCCAAGCCAGGTCTTTCCTGGCCCTGAAACAAGCATCCAGGGACCAGTTTTGGGGTAACACCCCTCATCAGCCAGGTCAGCTTGAATCCAGTGGCAAAGTGAGCAAGGGACCCATGTCTGGGCATACTTTGCCAACTTAGGGCAAACAAAGCAAAAACACAAGGAGATGATTGACGGAGCGCTAAATCTTTTCACTCACCCCCAGTCACAAATCTGGGCTGAATCCATCATCGTTCTTTAGCTCACTTCGCCACCCCAGTTCAGACCCAGTCATATGAAAATCAGTCTTGACCCTGTTCCTCCAGGGAACAGTCCTGGCCAAACTGTCAAGCCAGGTTTTCACTGCTCTGGAAACAAACCTACTAGGACTGGTTTCGGGGTAGCACCCCATATCAGCCAGGCTAGCATGAATCCAGTGGCAAAGTGAGCAAGTGACCCACGTCCCTTGGCAACAAAGCAAGCAGAAGGAGATGATGGACGGAGCGCTGAATCTTTTCAGACACTCACTCTCCAGTCAAAGATCTGGGTTGAATCCATCATCATTCTTTAGCCCACTTTGACACAGAAATTCAGACACAGCCACATGCAAGTCAGTCTTGACCCAGTTCCTCATGGGAACAGTCCAGCCCGAACTGCCAAGCCAGATCTTCTCTGGACTGGAAACAAGCATCCTGGGACTGGTTTTGGGGTTACATCCCTAATCAGCCAGGCTAGCTTGAATCAATTGCAAAGTGAGCTAGGGACCCACGTATGGGAGTGCCCTGCCAATTTAGGGAGTATAAAGCAACCACGAGGAGATGATGGACAGAGTGCTGAAACTTTTCAGACACTCACCCCGTCACAGATTTGGGTTGAATCCATCATCGTTGTTTAGCTCACTCCGCCACCCCAGTTCAGACCCATCCATATGAAGATTAGTCTAGATACGGCTCCTCATGGGAATAGTCCAGCCCAAACTGCCAATTCAGGTCTTCCCTGGACCGACAACAAGCATCCTGGGACAGGTTTTGGGGTGACACCCCTCATCAGCCATGCTAGCTTGAATCCAGTGGAAAAGTGAGCAAGGGACCCATGTCTGGGCATACTCTGCCAACTTAGAGCAAACAAAGCTAACACAAGAAGATGATGGATGTAGCGCTGAATCTTTTCAGACACTCACCCCCAGTCACAGATCCGGGTTTAATCCATCACAATTCTTTAGCTTACTTCGCCACCCCAGTTCAGACCGATCCACATGCAAATCAGTCTTGACCCTGTTCCTCCTGGGAACAGTCCAGCCAGAACTGCCAAGCCAGGTCTTCCCTGGAAAGAAACAAGCATCCCGGGACCGGTTTTGGGGTAACACCCCATATCACCCAGGCTAGCTTGAATCCAGGAGCAAAGTCAGCAAGGGGCCCAGGTCCAGGCATACCATGCCAACTTAGGGTGAACAAAGCAAACACAAGGATATGATGACCGGAGTGCTGAAACCTTTCAGACTCTCACCTCCAGTCACAGATCTGGGTTGAATCCATCATTGTTCTTTAGCTCACTTCGCCACCCAAGCCCGAACCCAGCCATATTCAAATCAGTCTTGACCCTGTTCCTCATGGGAATAGTCCAGCCCGAACTGCCAAGCCCGGTCTTCCATGGAAACATGCATCCTGGGTACGGTTTCGGGATAACACCCCTCATTAGCCAGGCTAGCCTGAATTCAGTGGCAAGGTGAGCAAGGGACCACATCTAGGAATAACCTGCCAACTTAGGGCGAACAATGCAAACACAAGGAGATGATGGACAGAGCGCTGAAACTTTTCAGATTCTCACCCCCAGTTACAGTTCTGGGTTAAATCCATCATCGTTCTTTAACTCACCTCGCCACCCCAGTTCAGACCCAGCCATCTGCAAATCAGTCTGGACGAGTTCGACATGGGAACACTCCAGCCAAACTGCAAAGCCAGGTCTTCAATGGACCAGAAACAATCATCCTGGGACTGGTTCCGGAGCAACACCCCTCATCAGCCGGCTAGGTTGAATCCAGTGGGAAAGTGAGCATAGGATCCACGTATGGGCATACCCTGCCAACTTAGGGCGAACAAAACAAACACAGGGAGATAATGGACTGAGTGCTGAAACCTTTCAGACACTCACCCCAGTCACAGAGCTAGGTTAAATCCATCATTGTTCTTTAGCTCACTTCGTCACCCCAGCTCAGACACAGCCATCTGCCAATCAGTCTTGACCCTGTTCCTCATGTGAATAGTCCTGCTGGAACTGCCAAGCCAGGTCTTCCCTGGACCAGAAACAAGCATCCTGGGACCGGTTTTGGGGTAACACCCCTCAACAGCCAGGCTAGCTGGAATCCAATGACCAAGTGAGCAAGGGATCCTCGTCTGGGCATACCCTACGAACTTAGGGCAAACAAAGCAAACACAAGGAGATGATGGACGGAGCACTGAATCTTTTTAGACTCTCACCCCCAGTCAGAGGTCTGGGTTGAATCCATCATCGTTCTTTAGCCCACCTCACCACCCTAGTTCGGACGCAGGCATATGCAAATCAGTCCAGACCATGTTCCTCATGGGAATGGTCCATCCCAAACTTCCAAGCCAGGTCTTCCCTGGACCAGAACCAATCATCCTGGGACCATTTGTGGAGTAACACCACTCAGCAGCCATGCTAGATTGAATCCAATGGCAAAGTGAGCTGTGGACCCACGTTGGGGCATACCCTGCCAACTTGGGCGAACAAAGCAAACACAAGGAGATGAAGGATGGATCGCTGAAACTTTTCAGACACTCACCCCCAGTCACAGATCTGGGTTGAATCCATCATTGTTCTTTAGCTCACTTCACCACCCTGGTTCAGACCCCGCCATAAGCAACTCAGTCTTGACCGTTTCTCTCATGGGAACAGTCCAGCGCGAACTGCCAAGCAGCGGCGGTGCATCCATTAGGGCGTTGCCCCACTAATCCTGGAGGATGCACGCATCGCTAAAATTGAATTCACTATTAAGCTAACAAACAATTTCAAACATGTGACATTAACAAACAAACTTCTCGCCGCAGCTGCCTGCTACCGGGACAAGCCCGGCTCAATCGGACGGCGCTAGCTGAATGGGTGGGACCCGTGGGGGCAGAGCTGAGGCAGCTGAGTGAGCGCGGCAGTGCAGCCGACAGTGCAGCAGCAGTGCGCATGTCCAAAATTGGGCTGGTCATTTTTATGACCAGCCCGAACATGCACACACGCCGCACAGTAATACCTTCCCTCCGTAGCGACTGTCGAGGGACCTGAGGCCTAATGGAGCGAGGAGTAACCATGCCCTCTGGCCAATCCTTTGAGCAAAAATAATGGGGTGACCCGGTGTCCCTCAGAACCTGGGTGGGCGTATTATATAAAAACAATGGTTCTGTAGGGAATTTATTTTAGAAAGTACAAAAAATAATAATTACATGTAACAGATATCAGATAAATGAGGAAAAAAGCACACACCAATAAAAAGTTTGCAATTTGGTAATTTAAGGGAATAAAGTATTATGGGCTGTCGTAATACATAAGTTCAAAAGAGCAAAATATTGGTGACTTGTGGTGATAAAGTGACATGTGATGATAAATAGTATATACAAAATATTTCAAATGCGGCAAAAGTGAATAAGTAGAATAGAAAGGTACATTATTTCTTGATATGTCTTTATGGTTTTTCACATATGCTACAAGATCCTATGTGAATTAATCTGTGATCAGAAGCCTTGTGTAGACATATAAGGGTGCGCCGACATTTCGACCCCGTGTACTGCGCAAAATATAATAAGCGTCACGGCGGGTCTTCCTCAGGACAGAGCAGATGGGTATACAGCCTACGGAATGAATAAAACCTAGTTTAGGGTGTGTGCTCAGAGATCAGGCAGAAAAGGACTGTTCTCTATGAGGGTAAAAAAGCTTACCCAAGCGCAGATTTTGGTTAATATCTGCAGGCGTGAAGGTTTTCTCAGTCAAAGTTGTCGTCCTGGTGAATCAGGAGGAGGCCTATGGAGTGATAATAAAGTTATAAACACTCCCATGATAGCGATTATCAGGGCTTAATCAAGGGGAAAGGCCTCCTGGAAACAACAACATTTAATGAAGAGCGGTGGTCTATGGAGAGTTAATGTAATTGTAAACACTCCCATTTACTGTGCTCAAGGTGAAAGAATTCCTGGTATTATGAAAAACTGATATTATGAATAAATTAGGTAAGTATGTGTCCCAAAATGACATACCTTAAAGATATTTGAGGTAAAAGTATGATGTCTTCAATAAATTTGGGATTTTAAGCCAGTCGCATCATTTACTGTGAAAAATAATTGAAGAGGAGTGTGATTAATTTAATTAAAAAGCTACAGCACTTGAATTACAAAGTGCCCATACTGGTGGCCTCTAACTTAATCTTACCACGATCTGTAGTTCAGCACGTCTTGTCAGCTCTCAGTCCGGTGGAATACTGAGGCTTGAGACAAGGGCCAATCCTGGCGCAGTGGCGCTGCATTGAAAGCGCCAGTATTGGCTGAGAGACCGCGCAGCCTGAGGCCGGGCAAGCAGTGGCATATGCTTACCGTGCGTGGGTGGTGGCACTGCCACACTTTGGCCAATGACTGTGGCTTATGTGAAGCCATGCAGTAGTGATTGGCCATTTCCTACGCTGTTGTCGCAGCGTCCGGCTCCGGCGGCACATCACCGCGCCACGGAGTCACGAGTCGCTCGCACTCACTTGCACGCACCACACAGACGGACCTCGTGCCGGTGTCGACTCGTGTCTCTTCTACAGGAGGAGCGAGGAGTAGTCTACTGCAAAGTTAAGGTAACACTAAAGGTGTATTACCATTTAATGTTAAAGAAGTTTGTGAAGCGGACAGACCACCCAAGTGGTCCACACCATAAAAAGAAATGTGCTGCCGTACAGTTCGTCATGAAAGTGGGGGCCTGCTGCGCGTGGCTAAGAGTAAGACCTGTTAACTCACCCACAGAGTGACGCTTTGGGACAATCAAGGATTAGCAGAATACAAAAGATAAAAGGCGAGCACGTCCATTTTTTCTTCCATATGCACCTTCGTGGTACCTGCGCTCTCTGCAGCGGCGGCCTATTGGGGATGTGCGGGCTGTGGGGGGAAGGGACTCGGCTCCTTTCAGGTCGTGACTCGTGGAGAAGAGGAGGTCTGACATGACATGGGTGCCGGGTACTCCTGAATAACGTACAGTTCGCCATGAAAGTGGGGGTCTGCTGTGTGTGGCTAAGAGTAAGAACTGTTACCTCACTCACAGAGTGACGCTTTGGGACAATCGACGATTGGCAGAATACAATAGAAGGCAAGCGCGTCCATTTTTTCTTCCATATGCACCTTTGTGGCACCTGCGCTCTCCGCGGCGGCGGCCTATTGGGGAGGTGCGGGCTGTGGGGGGAAGGGGCTCGGCTCCTTTCAGGTCGTGACTTGTGGAGAAGAGGAGGTCTGACATGGGTGCCGGTGGTTACTCCTGAATAACATACAGTTCGCCATGAAAGTGGGGGCCTGCTGCGCGTGGCTAAGAGTAAGACCTGTTACCGCACCCACAGAGTGACGCTTTGGGACAATCAATTTTGCAGAATAGATGAAAGGCAAGCGTCCATTTTTTCTTCCTTATATTTATTTCTATCGTGAATGGGGAGCGTGTGAGAGGTAGGGGAGGAGGGAATGGCAGGTAAAAACAAAGAGAGCAGAGGGCGCGCACCGTAGAGAGCCCTCCCCCTTTAACCAAAAGCACCCTTTTGCATTCTTATACATCGAGAACCTCCCCACCTACCCCATTAGGTCATATATACTGAATAAGCAGCTACCTATGTTATATGGCATCTCTTTATTAATGTAATAACTGCACTTTGACAATTGCTTTATTAACCTTCATGCTTTCTCAAATTTGCTTGAAAAAGCACTATTTTTCCCCTCTTTTTTTTAAATCTTCTCAGGGGGAGAACCCCCCAAACACCACTTAGGTTGTTTGGGCTCACTCGCTACGCTTGCTTGCTACGGTGCAGTATGCCAATCATTTTACGCCTCACCACTTTCAAATGTCACCAGCTGCCCCTGCTGCCAAGCCAGGTCTTCCCTGGACCTGAAACAAGCATCCTGGTACCAGTTTCAGTGTAACCCCCTCATCAGTTAGGCTAGCTTGAATCCAGTGGCAAAGTGAGCAAGGGACCCACGTTTGGGCATTCACTGGCAACTTAGGGCGAACAAAGCAAACACAAGGAGATGATGAACGGAGCGCTAAAACTTTTCAGACACTCATCCCCAGTCACAGATCTGAGTTGAATCCATCATCCTTCTTCAGCTCACTTCGCCACCCCAGTTCAAACCCAGCCATATGCAAATCAGTCTTGAACCTGTTCCTCAGGAGAACAGTCCAGCCCAAACTGCCAAGCCAGGTCTTCTCTGGACTGGAAAAAAGCATCCTGGGACCGGTTTTGGGGTAACACCCCTCATCAGCTTGTCTAGCTTTAATCCAGTGGCAAAGTGAGCAAGGGACCTTTGTTAGGGTGAGTTTTCTTCTGATGGCCAGATTGGGAATGTGAACCAGACCCTTCCCTCTGTGAGTTGTTTTGGGGGACTTTAGAGAACTCAGGGGGATATTTACAAAGAAGTGGTGGAGGGAGGCGTTAGCCATCATGGCTTAACGCCTCACTCTACCACTTCAGAAACGCAAGGCTGCACCATATTTACAGGGATATGGGGCAGCCTTGCGTTTCCCCCTGCACTGGTGCTACACTTAGCAGTGTAGAGCCAAAGCAGGCACCCTAGCACTATAGTGCAAGGGTGTCTGCATGCAGGAAAAGATTGTTTATGTGTAGGAAGGTGTCAATACATGCACATAAACAATCTTTAAATGCCATTTTGTAATTTCTCTGTGTGTTGCCTAACGCAGCACATATAGAAGTTAGAAAATGTAAAAAAATTGTAAGGATTGTTTATGTGCAGGAAGGGTCACCTTCCTGAACATAAACAATCTAAGGCGTTTTTCTTTTTCCATGTGTGCTGCACAAGACAGCACACATGGAAAAAGCAAAAATGAGGAGAAATAAAGCGTTTCTCCTTGTTTCGCCAAGTTAAAAGCAAGTTTTCCTTGGCCTTAATTTTGGCGCTGCCTCCTATTTACACTGCCCTTACTCTTAGCATAGCATGAAAGGGGTACTTGCTTACGAGACAGCGTTAAGTCATGTAAAGTGGCTTAACGCTGGCCTGTAAATAAGGTGAAGCTAGTATCACCATGGAAACGTCACAAAAAGTGACGTTACCATGGCAAAAGAGGCTTGTACATATGCCCCTCAGTCTTTTCTCTCTCCTCCTTCTACTGGTGGGAACCCTGATCACCCTTTTGAGAGTCCCCCAAGATACTTTTTTGGACACTCTGGTGCTGACTGAGAGGCCCAACTCCTCAGCAAGCTTCCTAGCGTCAGTAAGCTTGCCATCAACCAGGTATTGGTGCAGGTCTGGAAAACACGTATAAATAATGTGCTCCTTTAAAAACAAGTTTTACAACTCTCCATAATCATTAACTTTGCTGCCCCTCACCAAGCCCTTCAGTGCCTTACCAGCATAGTCCAAGATATCTACCGATGTTGTGTAGAGACTTTGTGACTGGCCCTGAATGTTTTCCTGTACCTCTCAGGTGTCGACACAAACTGACTAAAATAGTCTTCATAGCAGTGTAGTTGGTCTGGTCCCCTACATCTAGCGTAAGGAGTGTATCCCTCCCCACTGTGGGCATGTACCACCATAAGCTACCCCCCCAGATCTCCTCTGGGACCCTGTGCACTTTCAAAGCCACTTCATAGGCTGCCAACCGTTTCTCTATGTCATCTCCCATGCTATAGCTGGCCACCACGTCTTTTGGAATATGAAATCCAGACTCATGTGAGGTCACTGCAGGTGTGCTGTCACAATTATTATTGTTGCTGGACCCCACGTGTAGGGCACTAATATCCATCTTTCTGAGGCTAAGCTCAAGGACCATCTTCCTATCCTCCATAGCCAGCCTCTTTTCTTCTAGAGCTTTCTCTTTCTTCAATAAATTGAGAACGCGATCTGAAGGTCAAAATTTAAATATGACAGGAGATCTAGTGGTTAGAGTTTAAATAAGACAAGGCGTCTCAATTTATTAAAATATGAACTCTTGATGTGTATCATTTAATGCGCAAAGTAATATACGCTTGTTAAATTACTCCAATACGAGTCCCGCTTTACTCTTGTTTTCACAAATTGTTCTTCATGAAGGGGTCTTTTTATATCCCTTTAAAAATCTGCAGTCCTGAAGATGGTCTTGCTGACTTATTGCTAAAGAGACCGAAAAATTGACTCATTGTCCAATTTTCATTTGAATTGGTTGACCTATGTGCTACTTTGTGACTGAAAGATTTCTGAGTCAGTTTCAAATTTTACATAGGATCTGAATACTTAAACACACTAATTTATGGTTTTGAAAATTTTGTAAAATGAGATTATAACCATAGTGAATGTGTGTTTTCTCCTAGAAATTTTTTTGAATATTGAATAACTACACCTGTCACTAAATTATTTTTGTTGGAAGAGTTATATTCCTTTGTAAATTGTTTTTCTTAATTAAATTTGAAGTGACATTTGGCTGTCATATTGTAACATTTTGAATTGTTTCTAACTTATCAATCGTTTTGTATAAACAAATCCTTTGTGAGCCCTGTCAATTGATTTGTATTTTGTATTTGTATTTTGGTCACTTATATCGCGCACGAATCATCCCCAAGGGGATCTCTCGGCGCTGGAAAAAGAGATCAGTGGTCAAAAGGGGGAGAGCAAATTAAAAAAGCCATGTTTTAAGCATTTTTTTTAAATAAGGCCAGGTTCGAACATTGGCGGATTGATTCAGGAAGGCTGTTCCATAACTTAGGGGCCAAGTAAGAAAAGGCACGACCCCCCATCCTTACCTTCCTAATTTTATAATCACACAATGTATTGTGATTACTAGATCTAAGCTGCCTTGTGGGCTGATACCATTTAAGTTTATCCGAAAGATAAACCGGCCCCAGTCCATGCAGGGACCTGAAAACCAAACACAGCATTTTAAACGTGGCCCGTTTCCTTACTGGCAGCCAATGTAATTGGCGTAGACGCGGCAGAGAGGAAGTTCGCGCAGGCTTATCAAGAGCAAGGCGGGCAGCGGTATTTTGCACTACCTGCAATTTGGAAAGAAGATCCTCCCTGATTCCAACCAGTAAGGAGTTGCCATAATCCAGGCGACTCATTAACAGTGCCTGGATGAGGGTCTTTCTAGCACTCAACGGGATCCAAGGGAAGATCTTCCTCAACATCCACATGGTCTAAAAACAAGAGGAAGCCAGTGTTTTCCCTTGAGTCTCCATTGAGAGCTGGTTATCTTAACTAATCCCTAAATTCCTTGCACAACTTCTAGGGATGGGGGCTGGACCCAGTTCTGGTGGCCACCAGTCTGGAGTCCATAAATCCGCAGCTTTGCCGAACAGGAGAATCTCCTTCTTAGAGGAATTTAGTTGTAAAAAATGACTCCTCATCCAGTCAGCGAAGTTAATCATACAGGTTGCAAACTTAGCTTTCGTTTCGACGGGATTGTTTCCGATGTTTATGATCAGCTGCGTGTCATCGGCGTATGAGATGGCCTCAAAGCCACAGTTCCTGATGATTGAGGCTAGGGGGGCCATGAAAGATTGAATAATGTGGGGCTCAAAATAGAGCCCTGTGGCATCCCCTTATCCACCAGTACTGAAGATGACACGCAGGACCCCAATTGGACAGATTGACAAATAGCTCTGAAACCACCTGAAAGCTGAGCCGCCGACACCTACCTCCCGCAATCTACTTAACAATATACCGTGGGAGTTGGTGTCGAAAGTTGCCGACAAATCCAGCAACACCAGCATGACCGGAGAGTCCCCATCGAGCAGCAGCCTGATAGAATCCGTGACTTCGAGCAGGGCAACCTGAGTGCTATGTGATGTGCGAAACCCTGACTGAGTGGAATCTAATAGCTTATTCACTTCTAAATAGTTAGAAAGATGACAATTTATAATAGATTCCATGATTTTAGACCAACATGGAAGAAGAGAAATAGGTCTATAATTTTGAGCCTCTGTAGGGTCGGCTGATACCTTTTTAAGTAGCGGCTTAACACGAGATACCTTCCATTTACTCGGGAAGGTAGCTGTCGCTAACGACATATTACAGATGACTGCCAAGGATTCTGCAAGGATAGGAGACAATTCTTTCATGATCCTAGGTGGCAAAGGATCTAGACATGATCTTGACTTGGTTTTAGCCAACAGGGCCCCCACCTGAGCGGTGAGTAGACAAAATATCGGAAATGTAATATCGACATACAAAAATATCGAAGTCAAAATATCGATGGAACAATATATCTCAGTTATTAATATCGATGTAAATAATGTCGAGATTGTTATGTGTAGTAAAATATCGAGGTATAGTATATCGAAAGACATAATATCGTGTAGTAAAAATATCGAAAAAGGATAGTATTTTGTCATTTTGTGATTTGTTAAAAATTATTGTTTAGAAGTGTTAGAAAATGTTTATTTAAGTGTATTAAAAATAATATTTTTGTTTCTAATAATATAATATTTTTAATTTTGATATATAATTTTAGGAGCGGGATGTTGGGTTTATAGGGGATAAGGGTGGGGAGTGTTTTAAAAATATATATTTGAAATAAAATATTTAAAAAAAAATTTGTACAATTTGAATTAAAATTTTGAACAAAATTGCAATATTTACATTTTAATTAGGAAAATATTTTTATTAGTGGGATGTTGTGTATATAGGGGTTAAGGGTGGGCAATGTTTTGGAAATAAATATTAAATTTAAAATTTTATGATATAATTTTATAAATAAATTTGGGTATAAAATTGAAATTTTAAAATTTTAATAATAATTTAAATGTAATAAGTGGTAATTTGGGTTCATAGGGGATAAGGGTGGGTATTGTATTAGAAATAAATTTAATATAATATATTTAAAAAAAAAAAAAGAAATTTCAAATTTGTTCTTAAAATTTAAATGTTAAAATTTTAATATTAAAATAAATGTAATAAGTGGGATTTTGGGGTTATAGGGGATAAGGGTGGGGATTTTTTTTATAAATATATTTAAAATTTGATAAAAAATATAGCAATTTACATTTTGGTATTAAAATTAAAATTTAAATTTTTTTAGAATAAAATAAATGTAATAAGTGGAATGTTGGGGTTATAGGGGATAAGGGTGGGGAGTGTTTTAGAAATATATTTAATATTTAATATTTTATATAAAAAAAAGGAAATTTCAAATTTGGTATTAAAATTTAAAAATAAAAATTTTAGTAATAAAATAAATTTAATAAGTTGGATTTTGGGGTTATAGGGGATAAGGGTGGGGAGTGTTTTAGAAATATATTTAATATTTAATATTTTATTTTAAAAAAAAAGGAAATTTCAAATTTGGTATTGAAATTAAAATTAAAATTTTTAGTAATAAAATAAATTTAATAAGTGGGATTTTGGGGTTATAGGGGATAAGGGTGGGGAGTGTTTTAGAAATATATTTAATATTTTATATAAAAATATAGAAATTTCAATTTTGGTATTAAAATTTAAATTAAATATTTTTAATAATAAATTAAATGTAATAAGTGGGATTTTGGGGTTATAGGGGATAAGGGTGGGGAGTGTTTTAGAAATATATATAATATTTTTTATTTAAAAATTAAAAATGGAAATTGCAATTTTGGTATTAAACGTTAAATGTAATAATTTTAATAATAAAAACAATGTAATAAGGGGGATATTGGGGTTATAGGGGATAAGGGTGGGGAGTGTTTTAGAAATATATATCACATTTAATATTTATTAAAACTAATTTACATTTAGAATTGTTCTTTGAATAAAAATGTAACAATTTTAAGAAGATAAATAATTTAATAAGAGGGATGTAGGAGTTATAGGGGATAAGGGTGGGTAGTGTTTAGAAATTAGTAATTAGTTTAAAAAAAATAATATAGTAACCCTAATTCTATATAGATTGGAGTGGGAATAGTTAATTATTTATGGTCAGTGTCCAGCACCTACTTTAATTTATTATAGACTGGAGTGGGAATAGTAAATTATTTATGGTCAGTGTCCAGTATCTACTCTAATTTATTGTAGAATGGAGTGGGAATAGTAAATTATTTATGGTCACTGTCCAGCAGCTACTCTAATTTATTGTAGAATGGAGTGGGAATAGTAAATTATTTATGGTCAGTGTCCAGCACCTACTCTAATTTATTATAGACTGGAGTGGGAGTAGTAAATTATTTATGGTTAGTGTCCAGCACCTACTCTAATTTATTATAGACTGGAGAGGGAATAGTAAATTATTTATGGTCACTGTCCAGCAGCTACTCTAATTTATTGTAGAATGGAGTGGGAATAGTAAATTATTTATGGTCAGTGTCCAGCACCTACTCTAATTTATTATAGACTGGAGTGGGAATAGTAAATTATTTATGGTCACTGTCCAGCAGCTACTCTAATTTATTGTAGAATGGAGTGGGAATAGTAAATTATTTATGGTCAGTGTCCAGCACCTACTCTAATTTATTATAGACTGGAGTGGGAATAGTAAATTATTTATGGTTAGTGTCCAGCACCTACTTTAATTTATTATAGATTGGAGTGGGAATAGTAAATTATTTATGGTCAGTGTCCAGCACCTACTCTAATTTATTATAGAGTGGAGTGGGAATAGTAAATTATTTATGGTCAGTGTCAAGCACCTACTCTAATTTATTATAGACTGGAGTGGGAGTAGTAAATTATTTATGGTTAGTGTCCAGCACCTACTCTAATTTATTATAGACTGGAGAGGGAATAGTAAATTATTTATGGTCAGTGTCCAGCACCTACTCTAATTTATTGTAGAATGGAGTGGGAATAGTAAATTATTTATGGTCAGTGTCAAGCATCTACTCTAATTTATTATAGACTGGAGTGGGAATAGTAAATTATTTATGGTCAGTGTCCAGCACCTACTCTAATTTATTATAGACTGGAGTGGGAATAGTAAATTATTTATGGTCAGTGTCCAGCACCTACTCTAATTTATTATAGAGAGGAGTGGGAATAGTAAATTATTTATGGTCAGTGTCAAGCACCTACTCTAATTTATTATAGACTGGAGTGGGAGTAGTAAATTATTTATGGTTAGTGTCCAGCACCTACTCTAATTTATTATAGACTGGAGAGGGAATAGTAAATTATTTATGGTCAGTGTCCAGCACCTACTCTAATTTATTGTAGAATGGAGTGGGAATAGTAAATTATTTATGGTCAGTGTCAAGCATCTACTCTAATTTATTATAGACTGGAGTGGGAATAGTAAATTATTTATGGTCAGTGTCCAGCACCTACTCTAATTTATTATAGACTGGAGTGGGAATAGTAAATTAGTTATGGTCACTGTCCAGCACCTACTCTAATTTATAATAGACTGGAGTGGAAATAGTAAATGATTTATGGTCACTGTCCAGCACCTACTCTAGTTTATTATAGACTGGAGTGGGAATAGTAAATTATTTATGGTCACTGTCCAGCACCTATTCTAATTTATTATAGACTGGAGTGGGAATAGTAAATTATGTTTGGTCACTGTCCAGCATCTACTTTAATTTATTATAGATGGGAGTGGGAATAGTAAATTGTTTATGTTTACTGAGCAGCAGCTACTGTATCCTATTGTACAGTGGAGTGGTAATAGGAAATTATTCATGTTTACTGGCAGCATCTATCTACTACAATTTATTGTAGATTAGAGTGGAAATAGGTAATAGTTTATGTTTAGTGTTTTAAGTATTTATCATGTTTTGTTATAGTTTGTAGTTATAATAGTATATAAATTGTGTATATTTGTTATTATTGATTTAATTAATTTAAATAGCATTGGAAGTGTAGAAGTAGTTATTTTTACTTTGGAACATGTACTGTGATTATTGTTAAGTGCAGTGGTTCTAGTATATTTTGAGGTTTACTGTCTGGTATTTCATGAAATTAAATTACATTGATATAGCAATAGTAAAAATATATTTTAGTGTATATTAATTGAATTTTATTATTATATATTGGATTTGTAATAATTAATTCAATATTTATAGTTTAGGATAATAAATACATTTAAAGTTATAATGTGATATGTTTACTGATATATGTAATATTATTTGTAGGAACAAAAATATGAATATTTTGTATTGCAATAATGGGCAATGGCATTCTGTAATTGTATTATATTTATTGATTTTTATTTTTGTTAAAACATTGTTTTCTATGTGTTAGATATTCATAATAGAAGGTAAATATTAATAATCAGAGAAACACAATTAATAAGACAAGAACATGGTATTTATTGTACATTTTCTAATTTTTTATTGTGTATTCATTTGAGTAAGATCATTCAGAAATATCATTATTTACATTGTAATTAAATTCAAACATATTGAATATAGGTCAGAAAAAATGTTATGTACAGTTACTATATTTTCTAACATTTTTTCATAAATTAAAATTAATAATAATGTTGTAGAATTTAGTGTTTTAAATTAAATTTAACATAGCAATAGGTTTTGTAAATCTTTATACAAAACATTTGGCAAATATTTTCATATATAAACATTTTAATATTTGTAGTACAAACATGTTATACGTTTTTTATTAATATTAACATGTAAAATATTAATATTAATTTTTTTAACAATGTTTTCAAAACAAACATATTTTTAACACAAATAACATTTTAGCATTCATGAAAAATATTTGTAACAATTCTTCATACATTGTTTTGTAGTCTTTTCTTTTTAGAAATTATAATAATAAATATTTTATATTTTGTAATATTTATTTTTATAATTTTACACATTAGGAACATTTGTTGACAATTTGTAGGTACATGAAAAAAATAGGTCTATTTTTGCTAAATAATATAAAATATTTGTGTGTGAATTTACTTTTTTACCTGATTTAATGATAGTTTTTTGGTATAGTTAAATGTTTTATTATGTTTTGGGCACTCTATTTTGTAACCCGGTAATGTTGTTTTGGGTCATTTGGTTTGAAGGGAAGCTCGCGGTTGGGAGTTACTTCGCGTCGTGAAAGGTAAGGTTTGTTTTATATGTTTTAGATGGTTTAAAACTTTATTTTGAGCCTAGTTAGATAATGTTTAGTGTAGTTGTATATATATTAGTTATATTTGGAAATGTTATGTGTTAGAGTTGCGTGTTGTGTTTTTACGTGTTTTTAACGTTGTGTAGGAATGTTTCGAGAGTTAGGTTTAAGGTGTTTAATGTATATTTAGAACTGTTTTAAATCTAGTACTATTGTTAGTAAGTGTTTACGTGTTGTTTTATGTGGGTGGGAATGTATGTTGCTTTGTTTTTATACTTTCTTTTCTAGGTTCTTCGTTTCGGATGGAGTCGTTTTTTTTTTTTAAAGAAGTGTGTGTTCATTTTATTGAACAATATGTTTTTTACACTTCTTTAAATGTTTCGGTTTTCATGGATCGTTTTTTAATATTTTTAACTATTTTCGGGTTTTTCATGGTTTTTCGAAGGATATTTGGTGAATGGATTATGGATTTAATTGACAGTTGTATTTTTGCATTTTTTTTTGGGAACCTTTTTTTTTTAGTTTGGATTGTCTAAGCAGGAAATGGATTTTTCCGAGTTTGGAATAAACTTGGTAAGTTAATTTATTATTATTTCTTGTGGGTGGGTATTGTTTAATATTATTGTTTATTTTTATTTTATTAGAAAGATTATTAATGTGTGTTAATATATTTTTGACAATATGTATAAATATGTTACACGCGGTAATTATTTTTGTAATAAGATAAATATATATTATGTGTTTGATATTATTGAAAATGAGTAATTAGTCATTTATTTGTATTGGTCTTTTAAAGAAGTGTTTTAGCTATGATGTTTAGGTATTCTAGGCCTTTGGTAGTAGGGTACAATTTTACTTGTTGCTCTAGATATTTATACATTTGTTTAGTTTGTTTTGAGGTTTTTGGAGTTAGCTGAGTTATGGATTGTTCCATTCGGAACTCTTGATAACTCTGTTCTTTTTGTAGGCATGATATAAATCTTTCTAGTGTTGGTTTTGTTCTGCCTGTTGATTGTAGGAAGGCGTTATGCCATCCTTCAACTGCGTTATTAGTTTTGGATTCTCCATTTAATGTGCTTCTGTATACGTTCCACCAGGGAATTAAGAATTTAGGGTTTCTTCTGTGGCCAGATCTATGTAGTCTGCCTACCCATGTATCTTCGAAATAGTCCAATAGTGAACTTAGTTTTTCTTCATTTTGTTTGTAGAAGGCGCTGTCTATTAAAATGTTGTAATGTTCTGTTACGTCTGTGTCAGGTACATAAGCTAGTGCTATGAGTTTTTTTATTTGATATGCAAAAGCTGAATTAGTTGCATATTCAATGCTTAGGGCTGATTTTTGCATGTGTCTCCATAGGCATTGATTAAAATGATAGTAACAGCCTTGTATGGAGGTATGGGGGTGTGTTTTTAATATAGTATTAATCATTGCATGTTCAAAATCTAGGATTATTTTTTGTGGGGAAAAGTTATTTGTTTTTTGTTTTATTGTATTTGGAGTTATGTTTGTTTGGTAATAATGTGTAAATTAATGGTATATTGCAATTGTGATATAGGACATGTATTGTATATAGTTGGAAAAAGGGTTTGGGACATATGGTAAAAGTCCCATCCATCATCCAGTTCTGTGATTCTTGTAGTTTACAGAGATTATTAGCTGTTCCAAATATTATTATTCTTTTGTCATTGTTTTTATTATCAAAAATGACAAATGGTTCTTTGTTTAAAGTTATACTTTGTTCTGGACTTAGAATAACTTCACTATATGTGTGAGGAATTGGGGTTGAAGTAGTAGTGGTTTTTTTAGTACGTGCTATAGTTCTTTTGAGTGAAATTACAGATGGCATTTGTGTAGTAGCAGTTTTAGGAATTTTGGGAAGCTGCTCTTTTAAAATTGCACTTGTAGGTTTTTGAGAACTTGTGCTAGCTTCCTTTATAGTTTCTAAAGCAGATCTGACTTCTATTTCAGTAATGTTTGGTGGGTGGTTATGTTCTCTAGTGTACAGTACTGTTGTTTGTCGTGTTGTAGCACGCCCATAGCACTTATTAGAGTAGTATTTAGTGCATTTCCAGTTAACTTTTAAACCATACACTTTTTCCTGTGTGTAAGTGTATCCCATATAGCATAGTAACATTTTTCCCTTCTGGCTTGTTATGAATTCAGCTCCTTCAGTCATTTTGATGTAGCTTTATCTATGAAAAATATATATTATAGTTATTATATATGCTGTTGTATTAATTTTCTGTAGCAAAAAATACAATATTTAGTTACTATATACTTACAAAGTTGGTTTTGATGTGTTTGAGTAGAATGCTTTTTCTTCTTTATTTGTGGAATTTTCTTCTAGTATTTTCTTTCTCTGGAAAAGAAAAGTAAATGTGTTTTAATAATTGTTTCTATATTTTTATAGGGAATGGTTAGGGGATTTGTAATTGGGATTTAATTAGGGTGGTATTTTAATCTATTAGTTGATTTTTGGTTGTGAAATACTTACTTTTTAGTTGTATCTTTTTTGGTGCTGTTCTGTATTTTCGTAATTTCTTTTGGAGTTTCCTGTAGTGAAAACATGAAATAGAAAGAAGACATTTATTTATTTATAGTGTATGTATATTGTAATTACAATTTATTAGATTTGAGTCTTAATGAGTATAATATAGTTAACTTACTTTTGATAGTTTTAAATATTTGCTCTATGTTGATTTCCTTATATCTGCAGTTGCAATCCAGTAGATTTTCTTCTTCATTCAATTTCGTTTTTTTGGTTCTGGACTGTGAATGAAGTTGAACTTCTTTTTATAGTGCTTCGGATGTTGTAATCTGTGTTTTATTGGTTAGTTTGAATTAGGAGTGTTTTTATTGGTTAGTTCGAATTTTTTTTTTTTTTATTCTGGTAGTTAGTTTCCTAATAAGGGAAACGCTAATTAGTCGTTTTGTGGTGTATTATTCTATATGTATTTTTCTAAACATTATATTATGTATTGTATGCATGAATTGATAAAGTATAATTTAATAATATAGTTGTTTAATGTAGGAAGGTTGTTAGTAATGTTTTAGTAAATAGTTAAATTTTTTAATCGATTTTTAAATGTAGTAAATATATAATAGTTTAATATTATTTTTGTGTAGAGTTAAAAGACATTATTTGGTGTTTATGTTGTTTGATTTTAGGTTTTAATTGAATGTTATATAGTCGATATTAGTAAAATGGAGATATTTTAGTGGTCGATATTTTAGTTTCCGATATTTTGTAATGAAGTATATGTATGTTATTGAGTGTCGATATTTCAGGATTTCGATAACTGTGTTTGCGATATTTTGTGTACCTATATTTATGTAGTTCGATATTGTGTGTTCGATATTTTTGTAATGTTTTAATTAAGTATGTGATGTCGATAATAATGTGATCGATAATTTTGTATCGATATATTTGTAGGTCGATTTTTTGTCTTTCGATATTGTGTCAGTGATTCCACCTGAGCAACTGTGATGATAGGAAAGTCATCTAGGCTAGGTGAACAAAAAGCTGGCCTACGGGCCTGACTACCATTTAGATTTTTGTTTCCCTCAAAAGTACGATAAATCGTGTCAATTTTATCGGTAAAATGTGCCGCTAATGCATTACAGAACTCCTGCGTAGCTGGCGGGAGCGAATCATTTGTCCGTGGGCAGGTAAATTCTCTCAAAATCTTGAAGAGTTCCTGTGAGGAGTCCTTAGCCTCCATAATCCGAGTACCTAGGTGAGCTCTCCTAGCCTTATTACAGTTATTTAGATAGGTTCTATGAGCTTCACGATAACTGTCTCTATCGGCTACTGTTTAGATTATCTCCATCTTCTTTCTAAGGATCTAGTGCTAGCCTTCTCCTTTTTTAAGGCTGCAGTATCCATAGCGAGGGGGCTGTTCTAGACGAGATTCGTATCAATTATAGAGGCTTCAACTCTCTCTAGGGCTACATCGCAATCAGTCTCGCCAAAGGATGGAAGGGAGTAGTTACAGCTGAAAGAGGAGACCATTACTCTTTTCCATGCTCTACGTGGTTCCATGCGCTGCTTAGGTCGTTTAAGCGGCCTCAGCGCATTCCAACGGAAGCGAAGTCCGAAATGGTCTGTCCAGTCCACTTCCATCGGGGGATCCACTCTCAGATCCAACATGTTGGAGAAGATAATGTCCAAAGTATGGCCGGCTCGATGGGTAGGGCTGGTAACTCTAGAGAGGAGCTCAAAGGATTCCATACTTGCAAGCAAACTTGCTGATTCGCCATTGGAAAGAACTTCCAAATGATGATTAAAGTCCCCAACCAATAAGAATTTAGTTGATTGCAATATAAAAGGGGCCAATCTTTCAGAAAGGTCGGTACAAAAGCCCTTTTTTCCACTATTTGGAGGATGATAAACAAGGGCTCCTGTCAATTCAATAGTATGAGCTTGCTGCACTCGGAAAATCAGTAGGAGGGGGAGGAAACCCTATCCAGAATTGCTACATGGTACGGGGGGCGTGTTGCAATAGCCAGACCTCCACCCCTCTTTCCGTCTCTGTCCAGACGTATGACAGAGTATTCTCCTAGGAAGGCCATTATTAACGAGGAGATATTTTCATCGTTAAGCCAAGTTTCCAAAAATAAACATATATTTGGCTTAACGTTATCAAGCAGATCCCAGATTTCAGTGACATGTTTCGGTAAAGAGCGTACATTAAGATAGAGACCTTGAATGGCTGATGATTTCCCCCCCAGCTGCTTCACCCCCTCCTCCCCCGAAGAGAGTCCCACCAGATGACCTTGATTGGTTTATTGACTACAGTTCGTCAGCCGATGACAGTGCTACAACAACAACGATGCCACTGCCTGCACTTTGACCTGCCAGCACTGTGATGAGCACCATCCCGCTTCGCACCGCAGCCCTGGTTTCACCAATGCTGCTGGACCCCTTCACCGAGTCTCTGCCTGCCTGCACCGCAAACTAAGGGCACTGCACGCAGCAACACTGCACTTAACACTACAGCCCGAAGCCTGCTGGCGCCCTCACTCTCAGCGCCCTGGTGTTAGATCTGCAATGCGTGTGACTTCAAGGGCCTGATGACTCCTGCACCGACCCCCGGAACCGATGCCTGCTCAGTCCAGCTGGTCGGAGCTCAGCGCAAGGTCCCCAACAACCTGCATTTCTAAAGGTACTGTTTGCATAAATGTATGTTGGATTTTTATTGTTTTGGTCTTGTTTTATACAGATACATTCACTTTATTACTGCAGGTTATGTGGAAATGCTTTACACACTGCTTCTGAGATAAGCCGATAAGCCTGACTGCTCGTGCCAACCTACCAAGGGGGTGAGCAGAGTTAATTTCAGAAGTATATCTCCCCTATCCTGACTAGGAAGAAGGGTCCCTACTTGGACAGGGTACGAACCTGCCAACTAGAGACCCCCATTTCTAACAACATCATTCAAAGATGGTAGTCTATGGGTATACATGCACATGCAAGCATTTTAATTTCTTTGGAACACAATATTGTTAGACCGGAAACCCTTGGATGGCAGTCCCCCAAACTGTTTGGTGCCGATCACGATCCGGCAAAAAATTCCCCCGTGCGACTCGTATCGGGTCTTTTTACCGTATGAATCGTACAAGTGCCGTACGAACTGGCAATCACGATTCGCATGGTAAAAAGTCCATACGAACCGCACTGGGAATCATTCCCCACACGTCCTCGGGTCGGAAAATGTGTCCGACACGTCCTCGGACGATTTACCTTACAAACGTAAAAATCCAAGTCCGACCGAGGAATCACGATCCATCCCGTGCGTCCGAGCGTACAACCGTATGGAAAAAACACCGTCCGCACCGAACACCTATAGCAACCATGGAGACATGTGCCCGCATACGCGCCCAACACTCCCCCCAGCCCCCGTACGTCCGACACGTACCCCCCGTATATGTATACCCCCACCCGTCTAGGTACACCCCAGTACGTTCCAGTCGTACCCCCACCCCAGTACGTGTCGTACCAACGTCAATGTACACCCCAGTACGTTCCAGTCGCACCCCCACCCCAGTACGTGTCGTACCCCCCGTGTACCTACACCCCAGTACGTTCGAGCCCCACCCCCACCCCAGTCCGTGTCATACCCCCCGTGTACCTACACCCCAGTACGTTCCAGTCGTACCCCCACCCCAGTACGTGTCGTACCACCGTCAATGTACACCCCCCCACCCCTGTACGTGTCGTACCACCGTCAATGTACACCCCCCCACCCCAGTACGTGTCATAGCCCCGTCTACCTACACCCCAGTACGTTCCAGTCGTACCCCCACCCCAGTACGTGTCATACCCCCCGTGTACCTACACCCCAGTACGTTCCAGTCGTACCCCCACCCCAGTACGTGTCGTACCCCCCGTGTACCTACACCCCAGTACGTTCGAGCCACACCCCCACCCCAGTACGTGTCATAGCCCAGTCTACCTACACCCCAGTACGTTCCAGTCGTACCCCCACCCCAGTACGTGTCATACCCCCCGTGTACCTACACCCCAGTACGTTCCAGACGTACCCCCACCCCAGTACGTGTCGTACCACCGTCAATGTACACCCCCCCACCCCTGTACGTGTCGTACCACCGTCAATGTACACCCCCCCACCCCTGTACGTGTCGTACCACCGTCTATGTACACCCCAGTACGTTCGAGCCCCACCCCCACCCCAGTACGTGTCATACCCCCCGTGTACCTACACCCCAGTATGTTCCAGTCGTACCCCCACCCCAGTACGTGTCGTACCAACGTCAATGTACACCCCAGTACGTTCCAGTCGCACCCCCACCCCAGTACGTGTCGTACCCCCGTGTACCTACACCCCAGTACGTTCGAGCCCCACCCCCACCCCAGTACGTGTCATACCCCCCGTGTACCTACACCCCAGTACGTTCCAGTCGTACCCCCACCCCAGTACGTGTCGTACCACCGTCAATGTACACCCCCCCACCCCTGTACGTGTCGTACCACCGTCAATGTACACCCCCCCACCCCAGTACGTGTCATAGCCCCGTCTACCTACGCCCCAGTACGTTCCAGTCGTACCCCCACCCCAGTACGTGTCATACCCCCCGTGTACCTACACCCCAGTACGTTCCAGTCATACCCCCACCCCAGTACGTGTCGTACCCCCCGTGTACCTACACCCCAGTACGTTCGAGCCACACCCCCACCCCAGTACGTGTCATAGCCCCGTCTACCTACACCCCAGTACGTTCCAGTCGTACCCCCACCCCAGTACGTGTCATACCCCCCGTGTACCTACACCCCAGTACGTTCCAGTCGTACCCCCACCCCAGTACGTGTCGTACCACCGTCAATGTACACCCCCCCACCCCTGTACGTGTCGTACCACCGTCAATGTACACCCCCCCACCCCTGTACGTGTCGTACCACCGTCTATGTACACCCCAGTACGTTCGAGCCCCACCCCCACCCCCACCCCAGTACGTGTCATACCCCCCGTGTACCTACACCCCAGTACGTTCCAGTCGTACCCCCACCCCAGTACGTGTCGTACCAACGTCAATGTACACCCCCCCACCCCTGTACGTGTCGTACCACCGTCCATGTACACCCCAGTAGTTCCTGGCGCACCCCCAACACAACCTCCTAAGTACGGAGCGCACCCCATGCCCCAACATCACAACCGCATGTACGAGTCGTACAAAGCCACACACAAGGACATGATCGTACAACCAAATGGCCCATGTACACACCGTACACACGCTCAAAACGCATGTACACAACCAGGACAAAACAAAACAACACAAGAATACACCATTCGAAAGGCACACAGCCACTAAACATGGCCAACAACCACTAAAATAACACAATCACTGACCTGCAACTGCCAAAAACAAACAGAGGCCCAATACACCACCACTCCTTATAACACACCCACCCAAAATTCAAACACTGCCACACCCACCCATGGACCAATAAAAAGGGCCCACACACACAAACCATGAGCCTTTGCAACAGACTCACTGCTGCCAGACACCACAGAACCAGACTACAAGCTACACCACACCTTACACTTGCACACCTTCACACGACCACCCTCACAAACACCCTCTCATCACATTCACACACACACACAACCATCCACACCCCCCCCCAACATCCACACACCCCCCACACCCACACCATCCCCACCCACACCCCTCACCATGCCCACTACCAAGAATCCAAAGTTCAGTCACCGAGAGTTGGAGGTCCTTGTTGATCAAATCCTCAGAGTCGAGCCACAGATCTTTGGAACATTGGTCAGAAGCACCAGCCAGGCAGCCAAAACAGCCATGTGGCAGACCATCGTCGATGCTGTGAATGCCGTTGCGGACACCAGGAGGACCAAGCAGGATTGCCAGAACAGGTGGTACGATCTGCGGAGGAGGGTCAGAGCCAAGAGGCAGGAGGAACACGACCAGGCCAACGCCACCGGAGGAGGGCCCTCCCGCAGAGCCGTACAGTACCATCCCTGGGAGGAGAGGGTGATGACCATACTGCTGGTGGAGGCAGTTGAAGGAGTAGAAGGACTCCGAGACCCGGGTGAGTACACAAACAACGCACCTCACATGGGGGGAACTGCAAACACAACCAAAATTACTAACAGGCACGCAACCACCACAAGCCATCGCATGACTCAACCACACTCCATGAGCAGGCACATGCCACTGCTGCCACCATGCCCCATGCACCCAGCTGGACAATGTCAAGTCACAGGCCACAGAAGACAACAACACATGACACGGTAACCCGGATGGCGGGAGGCTGGGCACCAAAAATCACATAGTGCGACTCCAAAGCAGACAACAATGCCCTCTGCCCATATGGCCTAGGTCACAGCCAGACAAACAGTGTGTCCCAACACAGGAATGACTTGCCAGCAAATGGCGGACGCCTTGCATCAACACATGGGGGTGAAGGCACTGTTTTGCACATGACAGCAGCTAATGAACAGCCAACATTGTGAAAGAGTGGCAGCACACACCACCACAGCAGCAGCGCACAGACACACAGCAGACAAAATGGGTGCCTGGAGATCAGAAACAAACTCACATCAACAGGCCAAGGGCCACTCAAAGATCTGCTAACAGTGTGTGCCCAGGAAGCTGGGCCAAGGTGACAGAGGGTGACACACGGAGGGAGGGAGAGGGGGACACACAGAGGGAGGGAGAGGGGGACAGAGAGGGAGGGAGAGGGGAACAGAGAGGGAGGGAGAGGGGGACAGAGAGGGAGGGAGAGGGGGACTGAGAGGGAGGGAGACGGACAGAGGGAGGAGGCTGACACACGGAGGGAGGGAGGAGGCTGACACACAGAGGGAGGGAGAGGGGGACAGAGAGGGAGGGAGAGGGGGACAGAGAGGGAGGGAGAGGGGGACAGAGAGGGAGGGAGAGGGGGACTGAGAGGGAGGGAGACGGACAGAGGGAGGAGGCTGACACACGGAGGGAGGGAGGAGGCTGACACACAGAGGGAGGGAGAGGGGGACAGAGAGGGAGGGAGAGGGGGACAGAGAGGGAGGGAGACACAGGAAGACGGACAGAGGGAGGAGGCTGACACACAGAGGGAGGGAGAGGGGGACAGAGAGGGAGGGAGAGGGGGACAGAGAGGGAGGGAGACACAGGAAGACGGACAGAGGGAGGAGGCTGACACACAGAGGGAGGGAGAGGGGGACAGAGAGGGAGGGAGAGGGGGACAGAGAGGGAGGGAGAGGGGGACAGAGAGGGAGGGAGAGGGGGACAGAGAGGGAGGGAGAGGGGGACAGAGAAGGAGGGAGACACAGGGAGAGCAAATCAGTCCTTTGGTGTGTGGGAATGTCTGCTCGTCAGCAGGTGGACTGCGTGCATGTAGACAAGGGTGGCCAGTGCCAGAACCCCCCCTCTTCATCATGGCAAAACGCAGGGCCATGTCACAACCTGTACACGAGCACAAGGACAGCTACCTGCATCATATAAGTGTGTGGATCCACTCCATGTGCACATGTACAGTGCTACAAGGAAGGCGCAAATGCATGGCTCGCCACACCTGCACACTCCACTGCTGACTGCAGTCACACTTGACGCAGCAAGTAAGACTGTGCCACACATAGTTAAAGGGGCCAAATTGGTGCCCAAGGGACACACCCATGCACAAGTGCACTGTGAGTGGAATGCAAGACAGATCCTAATTCCAAGAGGAAATGTGCCAACTTTGAAACGGATGAAACATGGATGTTGCATGGACCAAAATTAACATTTTCTCTCTCACACACAGGTCAACGTCGTGCTGCACCCCCCAACACTGGGGGGGAACACTCACAGGACCCGGATCTGCAGGAGACCGATCCCACCGGCAGCGACCACTCACCACTCTGCGGACGACCCCGACCGACCTGGCCCCTCTGGTGTCCAACCACCTGCAGCACCTGCGTCAGGTACAACCGTGCCAACCACCACCCCCACTCCTGCCACATCCCAGGAGACACCCAGGATCCCTGCCCCAACACCACAATGCAGCCAGGCTCGCCAGGAGGGACACGGTGTCCCGGGCACCCAGGAGGAGGCAGGCGACAACGCCAATGCCACCCCTCAGGGGTCCCGGAGACCCGATGTGCCCACAAGTGCAGGCCAGACGCAAGTGGGCAGGGGTGGTGGGAGTGGAGGACGGCGGAGGCGCGAGCCTGACCAGTTGGCTGGGGATCCGGTATTTTCCCATGTCCGTAACATCCTGGACTCATACCGGCAGGACACCACGGGCATGGCCCAGGTTGTGTCCGTCCTCGAGGGGATCAAGGTCCAGCAGGCCCAGCAACATGCGGAGCTAATAGCCTGTCTACTGGTACACCAACGGAGGATGGAGGACAGACAGGCTGAGCAAGTGACGGCGTTCCAGGGGATTCACGCTACACTCCGTCGGATGGCCGACACCATGGCCGACCCTCCCTGTGCCAGAAGGCGGAGAACATCACCACCCACAGGGAGGGATCAGGAGGAGGAGGAGGAAACATCCGACGGAGCATCCCAGACGTCGTCACGGCCTGCTGCTGAGGTTCCCCGCAGGAAGCCGGGTCGTCCACGGAAAGGACCGTGAGGGTGGCTGCTACATCACCATCTCCCAGGACACCTGGCCTGGCACCTGGCCCACTGGAGCAACAGCATCACAGCATCAAGAGACATTCTCTGCCACATGGCCCTGCTGGTCACTGGCTGACCAATGTTGACAAAGACTGTGGCATGGACTCTGAGGATTTCCAATGGCAAGGACACCAACTCCCCTACTGAACTTTGGATTCCCTAATCCCGGAAAGCCCCTCACTTTGTCCCCCCCCCCCCAATAATAAATCACACTATTAAGAGTAGATGCCTGCTGGTAGCATTATTACCTAACATGTGTCTTGTACAGTCTAAACATGCCTGAGTCATCTGTTCACTTCAACCATCCACACCCTGGGGCCTGAGTCTGGCACAGGACACATGGGTCACAGTTTATTAGGCAAGACAGACATGGAGCACCATACACACCCGTGATGGGCAGAACCAGCTGAGGGGGTGGCAGAACAACCGTGCTGACAGACACATTGAGTACAGCAACAGTCATGCGCAGAGGTCAGGGATCCTGGCCAGTGTCCTGGGGGGCACCCAGGTATGTGTAGACAGGTGGCAGAACCATGTCCTGCAAGCTTGAGTCCGGTGGATGCAGAGAATGGGGTCATGGACAACGTTGGATGCATGGGGATGGCACATGTCACAATACCCACACAGTCATGGACATCATGCCCAATACACAGTCTCAGCACACACACACAGCTTGCATCTTGCCACTCGACACATTGACACATAGCCACAATCAGGGAATACCATGCCAGACATGCAGGATGCACCGTGCCAACACACCAGCATTGACTGAGAAGAGGCACCTTGGAGGCATAGGGACACCTTTATTAGTCATGTTTTTGGGATTGCAGAGGCAACTTGAAGTACACATGAACACATCATGTGGAGTAACATGTGGGTCCAACACTGGCACCCCCCTTCTGCAGCACAAATGCGTGATAGCCATGGAACTGGCACACAAGTGTCGGCTAACAGCTAAATACCCACAGCTGCACACGGAGAGCCTGACATACACCATAGATCCGCTGATGTGGAAGTCCCACGCCATGTCAAGACAATGTTAACCGTATGTGTCCGAGGGCAGTGTCACACACATTGATGCCATCATCACAATCCACTATCCCATCACTGATGACTGACAACCAGGCAGCCCATCTATTCAGGTGTACCCAGCTGCATGTCGTGTCCCATGGGGATGCCACATGTCTGCAGAGGAACCAAACCCCGACCGGGGCAGTGTGCACACATCGTGAACAACTGCCACACCCAATACACCCCAGATGCATCCCTTACCCCATGGAGACTTCCAAACGTGTCCGTGCCTGTAACGCTGAGTCAGCCCACGATGTCATGTCCATGAGGAATAGCAGTGCCACAACAATGCAACCAGCAAACGGCATGCGCAGGTACCTGGGGAAGAGAGACACACAAGAAGTCAGCCACAAAAAGCACAGCCACTTGCATGTGCATTTACTCGACACATGTATGGATGACAACATGCTAGGTCACAATTATGACTGGGGAAATACTACCATCACTGCCACCATCACTCCAGTGACACACCCACTCACACCTCTGACCCACGTGCCATACATGCAGGTGGAGACACACATCACAACGCATGCCACACGGGGACCAATGCGTGCACACTCAGACACTGGTACTCACCACTAAGCAAAGAAGTCGCGTATGAGCCGAGTCCGGATGTCCTCTTGCGGCTCCACATCCTCCACATCACTAGCCCCATTGCCAAGCCCTTCGTCCTCCACGGGTGGATGGTCCTCGTCATGTTGATTCAGGATGAGTGGCACAGCTCTTTCAACTGCCATGTTGTGCAGCATGCAGCAGACCATGAAGATCTTGCAGACCTTCGCCGGGGCATAAGGGAGTGCACCGCCGGTCTTGTGGAGGCACCGGAATCGGCTCTTCAGCATGCCAAACGTCCTCTCTATCACTCGCCTTGTCCGGCCATGGGCGGTGTTATAGCGGAGCTGGGCCGGCGTGATGGGGTTGCGGAGAGGTGTCAGCAGCCAAGGCATGTTGGGATAGCCAGCGTCCCCTACATGGGAAGCACATGGACATCGTTAGAACTGGTGAAGCGGTCGTGCTGGTCGGCTATACAGAATACAGGACAGACAGACTGTACCCACCAACAACACATGCCCGTTCGTTGCGCAGCTGCATCATCATATCAGGCATCCCGCTACGCCTCATGATGTAGGCATCGTGTGCTGATCCTGGGAAACGAGCACAGACATGTGAAATCACCATATTGGACAGACACACCACAAGGGCATTGATGGAGTGGTAGTGCTTCCGATTGCGGTACGCCACCTCCCGTGCGTGTGGTGGTACCAAACCTACATGTGTCCCATCTATGGACCCAATGACATGGGGCATCCCTCCCAGGGCATAGAATCCACGCTTGACCTCAGTCATCTGTTCAGGGGTTGGGAACTTAATGAAGTCATCCAGGTGAATCAACATGGCCTTAAAGAAATCATGCAGCACACCGCTGAACATGCTCTGGGACATGCCACCAACATGAGCTATGGTATTTTGGAAGGTACCCGTGGCAAGAAAATGTAGGGCAGCCATTACCTTCAGCTGGGGTGTCAGTGCCGTAGGATACCTGTGCTGCGGTTGCAGGTGTGGTGCCAGTCTCGCCGTCAGCTCCAGAATCAACGGTTGGGTGAAGCGGTAGAGCCGGATCCTGTCATTCTCCTGCATGGTAGCCAAGTCTGGAATTCTTCGGGCAAGAGGCGGCGCTCTGCAGTAATTTGGAAGTGACAAGGAAGAGTGAGTGCACTACGAGAACAACTCATGTCTACTGAGCACATGTAAATCTGGCAATACACACATGCTACATAGGGAGTCAGGTATGTGCTACATGCCCAGGACACGTATGGATGCAAGGTGACACTCCTTCCAAGACCCAGCTACACACGGTGATTGAGAACCTCCCCATGCCACGCCATGGAAATAGCTGTGTCCCAGTGCAAGTGCACAGCCCGACGCAAGACAGGAGTGACATACACCCACACATCAGCAGAAGTGGGATGCCGATTGCAGAGACTGGTAGCGGAACACTGGAGCCACAGGTCACATGACATTACACTAGTCCAGCCCACACACCTTGCCATGAAGGTGCACATGTCATGACTCACCACACATTCCTTGTGAGGATGCTGACATGGCCTTGTCACGCTACTCCGTGTCCCATGCATACATGTGCACCTCACATCCGATAACACATGTGGCATGGTGTGCGGAACAGTGTGCAATGACAATCTACACACAGCCACATGTTGGTTGCTGCAACGGCTGCAGCTTTTGAGGGTGCTACAACATCAACCTGATGTAAATCCCGGACACATATATGACATAGTCACATTGTGCACTGTGGGTAGTGACAAGTCATGTGTCATGACCCCTGTACCGGGCATCATGGGACATTTCCGTGTGTTGGTGTACGTGCCATGCCAGTGACGCTCACCCCAAGTGCGCAGTCCCACATGCACACATGTCAAAGGAGTCAAGGGCATGCCTGGCACACATTGCACCCTCACACAGTACACCTGTACACATCTCATCATACATCTGGTGCCTTCTCCACTCAGGAGGCATGTTCCACATCACAGCCTGTGACACCTGTGCCCCACACATGTAGTAATGCACAGACGATGCCTTGATGTCCATTCCTGGACAAGTATGTCCATCCATGGACAAGTATGTCCGCCCTATTCCTACCTGTGTGTCGCCTATCACCACAGTGATGTGTAAAAACCGCCGTACTGCTGCTGAGAGGGCCTGTGCATGTTCCCAAATCACTGTGGGAGTGCTGCCGTATGTGTACCCATCGTGATGGCGAGCGTACAGGCATTTGTACGGTCCGTAGCACTACGAGTACGCATACGCGTGCAGACCCATAGTGATAGGGCCGTACACACGCATGTACGCTCACTATCACTATGGGTCTGCACGCGTATGCGTACCCGTAGTGGTACGGACCGTACACTCGCATGTACGCTCACTATCACTACGAGTACGCATACGCGTGCAGACCCATAGTGATAGTGAGCGTAGATGCGTGTGTACGGTCCGTACCACTACGAGTACGCATACGCGTGCAGACCCATAGTGATAGTGAGCGTAGATGCGTGTGTACGGTCCGTACCACTACGGGTACGCATACGCGTGCAGACCCATAGTGATAGTGAGCGTAGATGCGTGTGTACGGCCCTATCACTATGGGTCTGCACGCGTATGCGTACCCGTAGTGGTACGGACCGTACACTCGCATGTACGCTCACTATCACTATGGGTCTGCACGCGTATGCGTACTCGTAGTGGTACGGACCGTACACACGCATCTACGCTCACTATCACTATGGGTCTGCACGCGTATGCGTACTCGTAGTGATAGTGAGCGTACATGCGAGTGTACGGTCCGTACCACTACGGGTACGCATACGCGTGCAGACTCATAGTGATAGGGCCGTACACACGCATCTACGCTCACTATCACTATGGGTCTGCACGCGTATGCGTACCCGTAGTGGTACGGACCGTACACACGCATCTACGCTCACTATCACTATGGGTCTGCACGCGTATGCGTACTCGTAGTGATAGTGAGCGTACATGCGAGTGTACGGCCCGTACCACTACGAGTACGCATACGCGTGCAGACCCATAGTGATAGTGAACGTAGGCATGCATGTACGGGCCGTTGCCATGCATTTGGGGTGCCCTAGGGCCCCGAAACGCACCGTACCTGTGTGTGATGCTCCAAATTACATAGGGGACAAGCATTAAGGCCTACATGCATGCTGGTTGTCATGGAGACCAAGTTCAAATTTCGAAATTGTTCTGGAAGGTGCACAGCAGAAGTCAGTTGGAATTCTTCTACTTTGTTGCAATGTGTTTGTGGGGCTGACATCATGCAGGAGAATGAAACCGATAGAGAACCCACAGACTGCTAGGTTTGAAGGGATTGGTGGAAACATAGGATGCAAATGTGAGTGACCAATCACTCTGTACTCCTGTGCATGAGACTGGGCAGAAGGGCACATATAAGGCAGCCAGGTCCCATGAGGGAGCACTTGCCTGCACATCTTTGCATTCGTCGACCCAGCTGCTGCTACTGATTCCCTGGAACCATGTCAAGGGCTGTGGAGAGGACACAGCCATTCACCCTGGAGGAGAACATGGCTCTGCTGGATGTGATCCTCCCACAGTACTCCATGCTGTATGGGCGACCAGGGTATCAGGTGAGTGCATAGGCCACTGCCACAGACTGTCCCTATGTTGTGACTGTGACTTCTGCCATTGTGTCCAGGTGTAACACACATGCCATGTACTGTCGGGGGGGTCCCAGGGGGGGGGTGCCTGATGTCTCCCAGCAGTGCCCTGAGACAGGAGGGGTGGGGGCCTATCACTCACAGCAGTGCCCTGAGACAGGAGGGGTGGGGGCCTATCACTCACAGCAGTGCCCCGAGCCAGGAGGGGTGTGTGCAGAGTCCTCCCAGCAGTGCCCTGAGACAGGAGGGGTGGGGGCCTATCACTCACAGCAGTGCCCTGAGCCAGGAGGGGTGTGTGCAGAGTCCTCCCAGCAGTGCCCTGAGACAGGAGGGGTGGGGGCCTATCACTCACAGCAGTGCCCTGAGACAGGAGGGGTGTGTGCAGAGTCCTCCCAGCAGTGCCCTGAGACAGGAGGGGTGGGGGCCTATCACTCACAGCAGTGCCCTGAGACAGGAGGGGTGGGGGCCTATCACTCACAGCAGTGCCCTGAGACAGGAGGGGTGTGTGCAGAGTCCTCCCAGCAGTGCCCTGAGACAGGAGGGGTGGGGGCCTATCACTCACAGCAGTGCCCTGAGACAGGAGGGGTGGGGGCCTATCACTCACAGCAGTGCCCTGAGCCAGGAGGGGTGTGTGCAGAGTCCTCCCAGCAGTGCCCTGAGACAGGAGGGGTGGGGGCCTATCACTCACAGCAGTGCCCTGAGACAGGAGGGGTGTGTGCAGAGTCCTCCCAGCAGTGCCCTGAGACAGGAGGGGTGGGGGCCTATCACTCACAGCAGTGCCCTGAGACAGGAGGGGTGGGGGCCTATCACTCACAGCAGTGCCCTGAGCCAGGAGGGGTGTGTGCAGAGTCCTCCCAGCAGTGCCCTGAGACAGGAGGGGTGGGGGCCTATCACTCACAGCAGTGCCCTTGTGGAAATTTAGCGTGCAAACTGAACATCATCTGCGCCATCTTGCCTCTCCCCAGCGTCACGCACAGCGAATGCACGGCCGCCATTTTAGGCACCCCACTCTCTCCCCACTCATTGTCAATCGTCAGCGCGGTCCCCTTGGCGCTGCGAGCATCCCCCGCGCGCTGGCCACCCCCGCTCTCTCATACAGGCCATAAACCCTCTCCTTCTGCGCGACCCTGCTACGGAGCCACTTCCGACCGACAAACCCATACATGGTCATGCCTCTCCTTTGATAACCCCCTTCCTCTGCGCCCCATTGACCGAACTGGTCCCAGGCCATCACCTAGCCCTGCGGATGCAGTTTATTGCCCCTACTGTAAGGGAAACACCCCACATCAAAGGGATTACAGTAGATCAAAGCCCCTACCCCCTGAGACCCGACCGGTCACACACACCCCCGGGAATTGACGGAATACCCTGCTGCGCAATAGCCATCTCCTACTGTGGGTGGGGTGGGAACTTCTACTGTATCTATGTGTGGGATCGGATCTGAACCGGGGCTCCAGGGGATATTCCCCCGTACTTCAAAAGAATCTCAAGAATGTACTATGTGTAATAAAGCAATAAACCAGTGTATAAGAGACCAGGTCTCAGAGATGCAGTTAGAGCACCTCGTGACGATACCTTGCTGTCTGATCTGATGTGTTCTGCTCCGACGGAATAAAACCTTGTTTCCTGCCTTCCAGTCTCCGGCGCCTGCCTCTTTTATTGGTAAATTATCGAGTGGTATGAGAGGCGATTATCGCCGGGCAAATACTTGGAAGGTTATCGACTGAAACTGCCGCTACCATTTAACAATTGGCGTCCCAAACGTGGGGCCCATCAGCGACACGTGGATCCAGTGGGAGAGGTCCCGACGACAGAGTGAACGACTGCAACGATCGGGAGAGCTCCTGCCCAATAGACCCTCGTCTGGCAGCCGATCATCCGAACTTCACTGGTTCCGAGCAGACCTCTCTCGAGTGATCTACGGTCCTGACTGGGAACCATCAGGAGTGCCGCGGCAAATACGGAGAATAGAGGACGATCGGGCGCTGGAGGCGGAAGACGAGAAACTGTCCATGCGGTCCGGGTAAGGTCGTGAAACACGACAAAAGTGCGAAATAATTGATTGATTGTTTGAATACTAGTATTGCTCATTGATTGTTCTTTTTGAGATATTCGCTGTCTACAAACGGGGAGGAGTAGAAATACTCTCTCTCTCTCCCTTTGCAGATAGTGAAGGGTAGGTAACGCAGACTTTTGTCCCCATTGAAACCCGTCGTGCCTATCTTTATCTCCCCATTGATTGATTGATTGATTGTCCGAACACTAGTTGTTCGATATTGGTTCTTTGGAGGTATTCTCTGCTTACAAATAACGAGGAATAGAGATATTCTGTCTAGTCTTTGCAAGCAGTGAAAAGATAGGTAGTGCTGACTTTTGTCCCCGTTGAAACCCGTCATGCCTATCTTCTCCCCACTGATTGGTAGTTGGTTCTGCCCGGACCGCTTATTAGAGGTGAACCACCCGGCTCCACTGGAAGGCACCCCTAATAAGGACATGTTCACTAAATATGGACTAGTCGCCGTGGCTTATAGCAAGCTGTGGCATAAATATACCAAGAAGGAGCCCGAAAGTCAGTGGCCACTGATGGGATCCTTCGACGACCGCAAGATAGAAGCGCTAGAAGTAGCTCTGCGTAGCAATAAGACGACGCCTACTATGCTTGACAGTATTGGCATGTGGCGCAAAGAAGCGACGCAACGGAAAAAGAGGGAAGAAGCAAAAGCAGAAAAGGAATTACGAAAGGCAGCTCACCTTGCCGCTAAAAAGTTAGAAGAAGACATAAAGGAGAGAAGGGAAACTAAACCCAGACAGGAGCCCGAAACCTCAGACCAGTACGCTGTTAGGACCCCTTCTTTGCTCTACCCTGTGTTGTCCTCCAAGCAGCAAACGAATGACGAATTACTGTTAGGTCCCCCGACCATTTACATGCCCCCTCCGTATGCACCCTCCCAACCAGTAGTGCAACACCCACAACCCCCGAACACGAACGAAAGCAGTACAGGGGCCTCGGCCCTCACGGCCTCCGCGCCGGCTGAGCCTCTTGTACTGAACCCAACGTCGGCTATAACGCTAGATGACCATGAGATGAGGAAGAACGATTCCACCAGAATGAATCGATTAACTAAAGATGAACGAGCAGGAATTGACAAGATAGTAGGGACGCTGGTGGAGCGAAAAGAAAGTGAGGAGTATATAACGGACGTGTATAAATCGTATGCCGACAACCGCAGACGACACTTTGTCGTACGGCTCTGTTATCACGCCCTGAATGCATATGAGGATAGGTACCACGATAAAGGTCCCGAAGGCTTAGCGGCCCTATATAGAAAGGTAGACATCGGAGAAGAAAGAGAGGGCGATGTAGCGAACCTCTTCACTCGTACACTCGAGGTCTACCGACACCTTAAAGAACATGGACAAACAACCAAAACAGAAACCCCCATAGCAACTAAACCCCAGGGAGGAAGGGCCGATGCCATGATGCCCATTAAAGAAGCTGCCCCCTACTGGGTCCCCCCACGGGGTCAGGGAACACACGACGACATCAACCACCAAGATGCGAAGGGAAGGGTTGTATATAACTGGGTCTACCAGCCGTGGGACCGGCAAGATATTTTGACCTTTAGAAAGACCCTACCCGACTTGAGAAAGAACCCGACTGCCTTCTACACTGAATTAGGTACAGCCTTAGGCTCAACGATAATGACGCTAGCAGATATCGACTTGTTCTTTGGGCTATGTCTGCCGGCTGATGTGTGGAAACAAATCCGGAAAGTTGACCACGCTGAGCCGTTCGGATATACCTGGGTACAACTCGATACCATAGATAAACAGCGAGAACCAGGACAGAAACCCCCGAAAGCCATCCTAGAGCTCCCAGATAAGATTGTACAAAAGCTGAAGACTCTAATCCCTGAAAGAAAGGTAGACTGGTCGATAGTGACGGCTTGCCGCCAGAAACCCCAGGAAGACGTGTCTGAATACTTCTCCCGATTCGAGACTGTGTTTTCCGACTACAGTGGCCAAGACATGACCACCGCAACCGGACACCACCTCTTTGTCCAGAATTATGTAAAGGGTCTGTCGCCAGAAGTTTCCCAGAAACTACAGACCAGCGAGAGTAGTTGGGCAGCCTCCAAACCCGCAGCAATTCTCCAGATGGCCCAATACTACGAAAACCAGAAAAACGAGAACGATAGGGCGTCAGAGAAGAAGAAAAAGGAATTAAAGGAGAGGGTGATGATAGCACAATTGCAAGGGGTGACAATAGGAAGGGAACCCCCGAAGGAGAACTACCAACCAACCGCCCCTAGAAAGCTACCCCCTAGAGACCATGCACCTACGCCCTACAACGGACGGAGGGACTTAGATGGAAATCAATGTGCGTTCTGTAGAGGGTTCGGACACTGGAAATCCCAGTGCCCGGTCCTTCTGGAAATGAACAAGAATAGGGGCCCCAGAGACGCAGCATACGACCCCAGAAATAGAGAACAGGGACGAGGGCACACGAACAACACCATCAACGACAGGCCAGGCAGACCAAACACCTTTGATCGCCCCCGACAAAACCAGTGTCAGCAGTCCGACTATGAAAGCACTCATGACTTCGCATAGGACCGCCAGGGGCAAGGGAGGGATCCAGTCGAACTCCGTGTTGACCAGCAAGGTCCTTACGTCACCGCTAAGGTCTTGGGCACAAAATCTCCATTCCTGGTAGATACTGGGGCGACACGTAGTGCGTTATCTAAACGACTGATTCCTAGGGCACCCTTGTCTGGCTCACACGTAACCTCAATAGGCTTTGACGGAACGCCCTCCACTAACCCCTTATCAGCACCAATCCCCTTTGACTTGGAAGATAACACCACTGACACGACCTTTCTGCTCTCCTCCAACACCCCCGATGCTATTATGGGACTTGATTTGCTAAAACATTTTCGAGCCACTATCAGATGCTCCCCAGACGGAGTTCGAGTCATCCTACACGATAACCCAGATCTGTTCAGACCCTGTCACACTCGGCGTATGCTCTCTATAACCGATGCTGATATGTCCCTACTCGACACATTACCTTCACATCTATGGGCTAAAACCGACTCAGATGTAGGGCGCATGGTGATCGACCCGGTACACATAACCGTCCGACCGGACGCAGTGCTCCCAAAGCTTCCTCAGTATCGGATATCCCCCGAAGGCGAGAAGGCATTGGTGGAAATCATCGAGTCCCTGGTCGAGGCAGGAGTGGTAGAAGAAGTAGTGAGTAATGTTTGCAACAGCCCTATCCTACCCATTGTAAAGAAGCAAGGCGAGGGGGATGAGAAAGCCTACCGTTTCATTGTTGACTTGCGAGAGGTTAACAAAGTAGTCATACCCCAGTACCCCGTAGTCTCAGACATCACCACCATCCTCACCCTGATTCCATCCACCGCCACCATCTTTACTGTTATTGACCTCAAGAACGCATTCTTTTCCATCCCCATCCACCCAGACAGCCGCTACCTGTTCGGCTTCACCTTAAAAGCCCGTTCGTACAGATTCTGTAGGGCACCCCAAGGCTACACTGAGAGTCCCAGTATTTACAGCCAAGCCCTCAAGAGGCAACTAGATGCAGTCCAACTACCCGATGGAGTGGCATTGATACAGTACGTCGATGACATTCTTTTGGCGGCCGACACCACCCCTCTTGCCGTCACGGCCACCATTCACCTCCTTCGCTTCCTTGCGGAGAACGGTCACAAGGTCTCCAGAAAGAAATTGCAATTCTGCCAGCCCCAAGTAACGTATCTAGGCCACCTACTATCCAAAGATGGGAGGAAACTTACCCCTGACCGAATTCAAACCATCCTAGAAACCCCTGTTCCCAAAACTCAGAAGCAAGTGCGGTCCCTAGTGGGCCTCACCTCCTTTTGTCGTCAGTGGTTGCCAAATTTCAGTCTTATCGTAAAACCTCTGCTTTCCCTGCTGGCTAAAGATACCCCCTTCCCCCTCCCCTGGACACCCGGATGCCAATCCTCCTTCAAGGAATTACGAGACGCCCTCTGCTCAGCCCCAGTCCTAGGAACCCCAGACTACACTAAACCTTTCTCCCTTTACACCCACGAAAGGGAGGGATGCGCATTGTCTGTCCTAACCCAGTCCATAGGCCCTAAACAACGCCCTTGTGCCTACTTCTCTGCCACTCTCGACCCCGTAGCCAGAGCCTTGCCCGCCTGCCTTCGAGCAGTAGCCGCCGCTGCTGTCTCTATCCGACAAAGTGAGGGGATCGTGCTCTCGAACCCCCTCACTGTATTGGTGCCCCATGCTGTTGATACCCTCCTGAACCAAACCAAAACTCAACACCTGACTAGCGCACGACTGACTGGGTACGAACTGACTCTGCTTGCACCCCACATCACATTGAAACGATGCACCACTCTGAATCCAGCCACTCTACTACCTCTCCCTGACACTGACCCCAATGCGTCCCCTATACATGACTGTGTGACCCTCACCGACGAACAGACCAAGAGTAGGGTTGACCTCCGGGATACTGCCTTCCCGAACCCTGACGGAGAACTGTGGGTGGATGGCTCATGTATCAAGCTCCCCGATGGCACCGCCTCAGCTGCCTATGCAGTCACCACGGCCCGAACCGTTGTTGAGACAGCCCGCATCACCCAGCGATCCGCACAGGCGGCTGAACTAATTGCCCTCACACGAGCCTGCATCCTGGCAGCAGGGACAACCGCAAACATTTACACAGACAGTCAGTATGCCTTCGGGGTAGTTCACCACTTTGGGCTCTTATGGAAAGAGAGGGGATTCTTGACCTCGCATGGCACACCCATCCTGCATGGAGATCTAGTCTCTGCCCTGACCGAAGCAGTCCTCCTCCCCACACGGCTGGCTGTGATCAAATGCCAGGCACACAAGAAGGTGACAGACATTGTAGGACAGGGAAATGCACTAGCTGACATTACTGCCCGAACCACAGCCGAGAATAGGTCCACGACCCGCATGTACGTGACCAGGTCACAAACTGAGAATTGGAAGGATGCTAGGGAAACGATTAGGGATATCCAATTAGCCAGCACACCACACGAATTAACTGAATGGGCCCGGGTAGGATTGAAGGACGATGACGGTTGTTGGCGAACTAAAGACTCGAACAAATGGTTGCTACCCGACTCATACTTGATCCCCATGCTGACCATGGCACACTCCCCCGCACACATAGGGTCTGCCCCCATGATCGAACTCATCTCCAAAGTCTGGCACAACGACAGAATACCAGACTCAGCCAAACGACTGGTCCAACAATGCCTAGTATGCCTCCAACACAACCCTGGGAAAGGAACTGCTGTACCCCGGGGAGGGTTTGGGGTCCCCAATCACCCCTTTGAAGTCCTACAAATGGACTACGTCCAGCTAGAAAGGTGCCGAGGTTTAAAGTATGTGCTTGTCGTTGTGTGTGCCTTCAGCAAGTGGGTGGAAGCCTACCCAACCCACGACAACACCGCTATGACTACTGCAAAAGTACTACTGAAGGAATTCTTCCCCCGATACGGCCTTTGTCGAATTTTGTGGAGCGACAATGGCCCCCACTTCGTAGCCGAAGTTATCCAACTCATCTTAAAAGGGTTGGGTGTAAAACAGAAGTTCCACGCGGTCTTCCATCCCCAATCTGCAGGCTTGGTTGAGCGACACAATGCCACATTGAAGCTTAAGATAGCAAAAATAGTCGCCACCACAGGGCTAAGATGGCCAGACGCTCTCCCGCTAGCATTGCTATCAATGCGTTCCACCCCCACCAAACACCACTTAACCCCCTACGAGGTCGTCTTCGGGCGGCCTATGAACCTTTGGACTGCACCAAAACCATCGTCCATCCACGACGTCCCGGACGTCCTCATGTCTGACTATTTGTATAACCTAACTAAGACATTGTCTGTTATCCATCAGCAGGTGCTGCACGCCATTCCCGATGTTTCCAGGGGCCCGGGACACGACATCCAACCCGGCGACTTCGTCTTAGTGCGTAACTTCCAACGCACCAAGAGTCTGGAGCCCCGGTGGACGGGTCCCCTGCAAGTCCTGATCACCACCCGAACAGCTCTTCGAGTGGAGGGGAAACGCAATTGGCTGCATGCACACCACTGCAAGAAGGTATCACCGACCCTGACAACCACGGACAGCATCACCGCCCAAGAAGAACTCCTGGACAAAGATCGACCATCCCTGAGCCGCTGCCCAGATACAGAGACACTCGAGTTAGTAAGATATCCTGATCCCACTGTGCCATCCAAAGAAGGGTATAACTTGCGACGAAAGGAGAGAACTTCGGCTAAGCAGACCACAAGCTAAGTGAAAATCTCAAAGCGGTAGCCTAGTCACCCCAAAGGCCACCAGGAGAGAAACCAAACAAAGTCTGTGGTTCTGCCCGCTACCGAGTCTCTTGAAGGTGATGGAAGCGCCCAACATGAAGATGATGGAAGCAACCGGACGTCCGAAGATCCACTACAGAAACCCAAAGACTGACCGAATGCACAGCTTAAAGACTATTGCACTTTTCATTACCCTTCTCTTTTGCCTTCTCCTCATGGTCGCCTTCTGGATCATGGAGGAGAGCACACCCGCTCATAAGACATTACTGGCCACCGTTCAACCTACCACCACGAAAGAACATCATCTGATCTCGCTTTCACCCCAACTCCGAGAAAGGCGTAAGGAGTTCTGGAATAACTCCTTTGTACAGTTGCTCCACCAACACAATCTTGCTACCAACGCCACTAATTGCTGGATCTGTGGACTGCTACCGCATGCCACTGGACACTCTATCCCTTTCATCCCTTCACCTTTTTCTGTCCATGGTTCCTGCCTCGCCTGGCTAATCCTCCTGCAAGAAAGCTACAAGGACAATGCCACTTCCGGCAGAACCATGTCACACTTCTACCATGGGTTCTGGCTGAACAAAACTGGAAGAACTTCTGCCCCCTTCTGCCCTCTGAGATCGAACACTTCCTTTCACATGGACATCCCTGCCAAAGAACGAGTTGAAATGCAAGTATTCAACAATCCAGCCAGACCCACCTTCTCTTACCTCCGGAAACGAACGGCCGCCACCCTAACAGTGGCCCTGTCCGTCATCAACATCACTGGGTCTGTATGCCTCGAAGGGCTGGGGGCACAGCTGGTGGGCCACAGCTCCTGCCTCATCACCCGAACATTGGACTCAGTTGACCCACCCTCCTTTGTTGCCTCCCCGAATATGTACTTCATCTGCGGTACTAAGGCCTACACCTGGCTTCCGAAAGGTTGGGGAGGCACCTGCTACATCGCCTTTGTCCTTCCTCCGACGTATGTGGCTCCAGCAAACCATCACCGACAGAAACGGGCCAAAGACATTGTTCAAGCCGACTCCACCGGAGCACAGTTCATGGACGCAGTCAAAGGCCTTGTTCCTCTCTGGGGTCCAATGGCAAACAGCCGTGCCATCCGCCACTTAACCCAGGCAGTCGAAACGGCAATGAACATTACAGCTGGCGCCCTCGCCAACAACACCGCTGAGCTTCAGGCCGTCCGCCTGGTGGCCCTCCAGAACCGCCTTGTTCTAGACGTGGTTCTAGCAGATCGTGGAGGAGCATGCCGCATCATTGGGTCCAGCTGTTGTACCTACGTACCGGATAACTCACCCTCAGTCTACAAAGCAATTGAACACCTCCACAGACTGTCCGCAGAGGTCCATCAAGAACAAGAAGAATGGTCGCTGGGGAGTTGGTTTTGGGACACTATTAAAGGTTGGGGATGGAGGCTGTTTTCATTTATCCTGATACCAATTGTGATACTATGTGGATGTTGCTTGGGGATTCAGTGTCTGCCACCTTTATGTTCGCTTTTTATGAACTGCATCTGCCCTAAGACTTTGGACTTTGAAACCGAGCGGATGAAAGCTCTGAACGAGGTGGAGGTACGGGGTATTATGGGGATAGATCCGAACTAGGCAAGCTGGCGAGATATGTTAAAAGGGAGGACTGTGGAAATTTAGCGTGCAAACTGAACATCATCTGCGCCATCTTGCCTCTCCCCAGCGTCACGCACAGCGAATGCACGGCCGCCATTTTAGGCACCCCACTCTCTCCCCACTCATTGTCAATCGTCAGCGCGGTCCCCTTGGCGCTGCGAGCATCCCCCGCGCGCTGGCCACCCCCGCTCTCTCATACAGGCCATAAACCCTCTCCTTCTGCGCGACCCTGCTACGGAGCCACTTCCGACCGACAAACCCATACATGGTCATGCCTCTCCTTTGATAACCCCCTTCCTCTGCGCCCCATTGACCGAACTGGTCCCAGGCCATCACCTAGCCCTGCGGATGCAGTTTATTGCCCCTACTGTAAGGGAAACACCCCACATCAAAGGGATTACAGTAGATCAAAGCCCCTACCCCCTGAGACCCGACCGGTCACACACACCCCCGGGAATTGACGGAATACCCTGCTGCGCAATAGCCATCTCCTACTGTGGGTGGGGTGGGAACTTCTACTGTATCTATGTGTGGGATCGGATCTGAACCGGGGCTCCAGGGGATATTCCCCCGTACTTCAAAAGAATCTCAAGAATGTACTATGTGTAATAAAGCAATAAACCAGTGTATAAGAGACCAGGTCTCAGAGATGCAGTTAGAGCACCTCGTGACGATACCTTGCTGTCTGATCTGATGTGTTCTGCTCCGACGGAATAAAACCTTGTTTCCTGCCTTCCAGTCTCCGGCGCCTGCCTCTTTTATTGGTAAATTATCGAGTGGTATGAGAGGCGATTATCGCCGGGCAAATACTTGGAAGGTTATCGACTGAAACTGCCGCTACCATTTAACACCCTGAGCCAGGAGGGGTGTGTGCAGAGTCCTCCCAGCAGTGCCCTGAGACAGGAGGGGTGGGGGCCTATCACTCACAGCAGTGCCCTGAGACAGGAGGGGTGTGTGCAGAGTCCTCCCAGCAGTGCCCTGAGACAGGAGGGGTGGGGGCCTATCACTCACAGCAGTGCCCTGAGACAGGAGGGGTGGGGGCCTATCACTCACAGCAGTGCCCTGAGCCAGGAGGGGTGTGTGCAGAGTCCTCCCAGCAGTGCCCTGAGACAGGAGGGGTGGGGGCCTATCACTCACAGCAGTGCCCTGAGCCAGGAGGGGTGTGTGCAGAGTCCTCCCAGCAGTGCCCTGAGACAGGAGGGGTGGGGGCCTATCACTCACAGCAGTGCCCTGAGACAGGAGGGGTGGGTGTGATGCACAGTGTGAGCCTTGATCATTGATTGTGACATTGCCATCATTCCACCTGTGTACCCACTGTGGCACGTACTGCTTTTTCCCTCACCAGGGGATGATGTCCCTATGACAAAGGTGCAATGCGTTGGCTGCATGACATGCCTTGTTGTAACCAGCTAATTTGTACCCATATGTCTCTCTGTGACATGTGGCTGGTGTATTGATGTGGTGTCACTTGTTCCTCCTCACAGGTAGGCGCCACTGCCAAGGAGCAGATCTGGCTGACCGCCGTCAGTGCCGTGAGGGGTGTGGATGGTCGGAGGCGCAGCCTGCCCCAGGTGAGGAAACGCTGGCAGGATATCCGGTGCTGGACGCGGAGGATTGCACGGCTCCTGCTGGGGGACTCACCTGAGAGCCACAAGAACCGCGGCCGCCGCCGTCTGAGCCACCTCCACAGGCGTGTGCTGCCGGTGGTCTTTCCAGACCTGGAGAGGCGCTTACAGGCGATGCAGCAGCCGGAAGGGGGTAGGTACATGTGTGTTTGTTGTGTGTCACCGGCATTTGTAAGGGCACAGTAGCATGAATTCACTGGCAGGGTTTAAAGGTGCTGTGCAGATCCTGTTTGCCCCAGTATAGCGCTGTGCCCCTGCCACCCTTCCCCTCCTTGCAATGTGTTCCCTGGTCTGTGTGTAGTCACTCCTTCACAAGGTAATGTAGGCTGGCGCTTTGTCCACGAGAACAATGACTGTAGCATCATGTGTGGGGGTGGTGTGTAACAGGTTGTGGGACCTTGCCTGTGCACTGTCAAGTTCACTGCATGTGGGTTCCATGTCAGTTGGCACTGATGCTGACTCCAGACATGGGAGTTGGTCTCTCATGTGTCATGCCTTACAGCGCGCATGTCCTATGTAGTGGCCTGTGACATGATGTGCATGAGTGTGCGATACACATAGTGCAGGGATGGTGACGTGTGTTGCAGTCATTACCATTCAGTAGCATGTAGTTGCGTGCCCACTACTGTCCCCTGGGGCACCTTTTCCTCAGTGGTGTATGTGTCATCATAAACGTGGCCAATCTCAGTGTCTACAGCGTAGGTTGTGCTCTGTGCCATTGTCCCCTGTCACCATGTATATAGACGTGCTATTTTGTACAGGTGTCCACTGTGCAGCCTGACCTGATTGTCCTTCTTCATACTCACAGTTGCCAGTGCCTGTGTGTCTTTTTATACTCATCTGAGGATGGGCACTGGTACCTCATTATTTGTACAGGCGCACCTTGGCTGTTTGGCGTCCAATCTTGCTTTTTGCCTGCCCCTGTGTGTATCACCCAGACTATGAGATGTTGGTGCCACCTGTGTCTCAACAATTTGCCTCGTGTAGGGTCTTGTTGGGGCGGGCAATGCCTATGTGTTAAATCCTGATTTCCACTTGCTGGGTCTGGGCAGTGTGTGATGTGTCTGGACACACACGCAATGTGCAGTGACCGAGTCATGTTGGGCATGTTTTCAGCATTACCTATGCAGCATGTGTCTCAAGTTCATGGATATGGTCCCTGGTCATCGGTATTTTCGCCAACGCTGTGTGGTGCAGATGCAGTGCTGGATTGTCCCCAGGGCCTGGGTGCTATGTCAGACTCCGTTTCCTGTGTTTAGCTATTGTCTCATGCTCTCCATGGTATTTCAGTGGCATGGTGGCTCAACCAACTGTGTGTTTCATGCCCTACATCGGTACCCTGTTCAGTAGATGTTAGGGATCTTCCTTTTCAGGCCATGCAATGTTACCTATGTAGATTGGACTCATGTGACAGATGTGTACAGGTGTCTGATTAATTTCTGTCTCTCCACCCTGCCCACAGCATCGTCGGGGGACACAGAGGGAGACATGGACACAGACCAGGCGGAGGGACCGAGCACCAGTGCCAGCCGTGACATCGGGTCTGGCACATCGAGTGGGACAGAGGCGGAGGAGAGTGTGGCCGAGGACCTGTCGACTGGCACATCAGACTACGAAGCTGACAGGTCCGAGGAGGATGTCTCCGAGTGGGCGGAGGCTGCACCAGCAGCTGACAGCGGAACAACACCTCGCACCGCCCCCTCAGTTTCCATCAGCCGCCTCCCACTTGCTCGTGTCCCTTCCCAGCGTGCCCGGTCACAGCATGTCTCCTTCCTGCCAGGCACCGCACCCCCTGCCCCTGTCTCCACTGCTGCCGCCAATGCAGAGTCTGTGGACATCCAGCGGCAACTGCAGGTTGGTCAGGTTGGTCAGGCTGCGATCCTTAATGTCCTCCATGCCCACGGCAACATCGAGGCTTTCTTGGAGGGCATTCATTCATCGCAGGCTGACCAACGCAACTTGCTGAGGTCCATAGACTCCACACTGACTGCAGCAGTGGGTCTCCTGCAGCGCAACCTCCCCCCACCTACCCCTGCCCCATCCACACTTCCCACTCCCATGCCTGTCCCACGTACACCCAGACGTCGGCATGCACCCACATCAACGGACACGGGCACCACACCAGCAGGGAAGGTCCACCGCACTCCTCCTGACACGCACACACAGGGTGAGGTAGGCACACCCACTGGGTCGGGGGGCAAACGTGTGACACGCAGCCATAGTGGGAGTCCGCATTCCACCCAGTCCACTCCCTCCAAATCCCCTCCCCTCAGCTCTCCTGGCCACATCTCCCCCAAGGACTCCTTCATGGCCGCTCTGTCCCTGAGCCCCACAGTTACACCACCACGCAAGCGGTCAAGGAGGTCCCCGGTCAGGGTGGTTGAGTCTCCCCCCTTGTCTCCACCCTCCCCCGGTGGCGCTGCGACCCATCCCTCTGACCCCCCCCCCCTCCTTGGGGCCTGAGGTCCCTTCGGGTGCAGGGGACTCCCTGGAGGACCTTGCAAAGGTGTGTAGTGCCATCCTGGCCTCCGCCTTTGGCACTGACCCACCCCCTGTGGTGGAGTCCTCCTTCCCTGCACCCACAACGCCGCCCCTTTGCCCTGATGTCCCTGCGGTGCCTGTTGCTTCCCCCCCCCCCTGATGCCCTCACCAGTGTGGAAGACGATGCCATTTGACTGTGCAGGCAAGGTAGGGGACACGCATCCCACTGTGTCCCCCATCCAGCTGAGAATCATTGACTGCCCTATGGGCTTTGTGAAGATTGAACTGCCTGCGATCCACGGACATTGTGCTCATGCTGAATAAAGCTTAATTTTGTTTTCATTATCACACTACTGCTATGCTGGTATTGGTGTTGGTGGGGCTGCTACATGGTTTTGGGTGGTGTGTAAGGGTTTGGGTGTGTGGGATATGTAGTAGTGTACTGCTCATTGGTGGGACCCTGGGATCTGTGTGCCATCACAAGGTGTTGGCTAACTTTCTTTGTTCATGTAAGCAGTTACTGCATGGTGCACTTGTCCCAGGGTGTATTCCTTCCTCTGTGTACCCAGCTTTCTTCCCTGCAGGGTGTTCCCAATGTTTAGCGCAGAGCTGTGTCTACATGAGCTGTGTGTGTGACGGAGCCCTTCTACTTTGGCCATGCATGCAGGGCCATGTCTCCACCTGCAACAATCGTGGCATCCTTGGTGATCACTGTACTTGTGTGTGGAGTCTGTTGACATGAGTTCATGGGGACATGTTCCCTTGTAGCCAGTATGCATGTGGATAATTCTGGCCTCACACACATGTGTTACACCCCTCCTGTCTCAGGGCACTGCTGTTAGTGATAGGCACCCACCCCTCCTGTCTCAGGGCACTGCTGGGAGGACTCTGCACACACCCCTCCTGTCTCAGGGCACTGCTGGGAGTGATAGGCACCCACCCCTCCTGTCTCAGGGCACTGCTGGGAGGACTCTGCACACACCCCTCCTGTCTCAGGGCACAGCTGGGAGGACTCCACACCCACCCCTCCTGTCTCAGGGCACTGCTGGGAGGACTCTGCACACACCCCTCCTGTCTCAGGGCACTGCTTGGAGTGATAGGCACCCACCCCTCCTGTCTCAGGGCACTGCTGGGAGGACTCTGCACACACCCCTCCTGTCTCAGGGCACTGCTGGGAGGACTCCACACCCACCCCTCCTGTCTCAGGGCACTGCTGGGAGGACTCCACACCCACCCCTCCTGTCTCAGGGCACTGCTGGGAGGACTCCACACCCACCCCTCCTGTCTCAGGGCACTGCTGGGAGGACTCCACACCCACCCCTCCTGTCTCAGGGCACTGCTGGGAGGACTCCACACCCACCCCTCCTGTCTCAGGGCACTGCTGGGAGGACTCCACACACACCCCTCCTGTCTCAGGGCACTGCTGGGAGGACTCTGCACACACCCCTCCTGTCTCAGGGCACTGCTGGGAGTGATAGGCACCCACCCCTCCTGTCTCAGGGCACTGCTGGGAGGACTCTGCACACACCCCTCCTGTCTCAGGGCACAGCTGGGAGGACTCCACACCCACCCCTCCTGTCTCAGGGCACTGCTGGGAGGACTCTGCACACACCCCTCCTGTCTCAGGGCACTGCTGGGAGTGATAGGCACCCACCCCTCCTGTCTCAGGACACTGCTGGGAGGACTCTGCACACACCCCTCCTGTCTCAGGGCACTGCTGGGAGTGATAGGCACCCACCCCTCCTGTCTCAGGGCACTGCTGGGTGGACTCTGCACACACACCTCCGATTTCAGGATATGTACGCTTGGAACATACACGGTGGGGGTACGCTCAATGCATTCGAGGTGAGGGTACGAGTCTACTTACACTGGTGTGGTGGGGGTACGCTCCATGCATACGCGGGTGAGGGTACGGGTCGAACTTACACTGTTGGGCCGGGGGGTACGCTCCTTGCATACGCGGGTGGGGGTACGGGTCGTACTTACACTGTTGGGGTGGGGGTACGGTCCGTGAGTCCGCGGGTGGGGGTAGGAGTCGTACTTACACTGGTGGGGGTGGGGGTACGCTCCGTACGTCCGCGGGTGGGGGTACGGGTCGTACTTACACTGTTGGGCTGGGGGGTACGCTCCATGCATACGCGGGTGGGGGTACGGGTCGTACTTACACTGTTGGCATGGGGGGTACCCTCCATGCATACGCGGGTGGGGGTACGGGTCGTACTTACACTGTTGGGCTGGGGGGTACACTCCATGCATACGCGGGTGGGGGTACGGGTCGTACTTACACTGTTGGGCTGGGGGGTACGCTCCATGCATACGCGGGTGGGGGTACGGGTCGTACTTTCACTGTTGGGGTGGGGGGTACGCTCCTTGCATACGGGGTGGGGGTAGGGTCCGTACATATCCGTCCCCACGCTATGTGATGTTTGTGCGGCCCGTACCCAGGCCTTTGCCACGTGGGTGTGATCCGTCCCGCCATTGTTGGGGTGACGTGTGTGGGCGTGGTCCGACTCGTACCCACGCTCTTCAGGCGTGGGTACGGGACGTACCTGTCTGGTTGTGTTGCCGGTTCGCGTGGTGACGGACTTCCGTTGTGGCGGTCGCTGGCTTATCAGGACACGCCCCCACCCCCTCGTGGTGACCAGGGCATGGGAGTCAGGTATGTCCAGGCCATGTGTGGTGTGTGACTTATGTGGTTGTTTTGTGGCCTGCCCTGGTCCTGCCACCCCCACCCCACCCCACTTTCCCCCCTCCCTTAGTTATTCTGACCTTCTGCGGCGTCTGCGTCGTAACCTGTAGACTGCTATGAGGGCAGGGATGACTCGTAGGTTCGGGTCCATGTCTGTCCGTCGCGTACTGGTACTCCTTGCTCGCGTCGTCCTGTCGCGTACGGGTCCTCCTTGATCGCGTCGTCCTGTCGCGTACGGGTCCTCCTTGGTGGCGTCGTCCTGTGTGTCCGTCACGTACTGGTCCTCCTTGTTCGCGTCGTCGTCTGTCCGTCGCGTACTGGTGGTCCTTGTTCGCGTCGTCCTGATTTCCCGGCAGTTTTTGGCTGCCGCAAAATATTCACCGTGCGGGGTGACGTCGGTGCGAATCGTGATTCCTGCGTCGTGAATGGCTGGCTGCGAGCGTCCCGACGTCAGGTCGGCGCTTTCCCGGATCGCATTGGTAGGTGTTTTTTTGTTCGGTCGGGCTTTTTTACGATTCGTACGGTAATGGTGTACCCGTGCGAATCGTAATTCCTTGTTTGTAAAAATTGACGACCGGGTACGCGTCGGGCGGAGATTGTGCTCCGTCCGACGGTTCGTACCCGGTTTTTGCCGGATCGTGATCGGCACCTTTGTCTTTACTGTCCCTGTTTTCTGAAATCATTTTTGCTGGCTTTCAAACTCTATGCACTTTACCACTGTTAATCATTGCTAAAGTGAGTGTACACTCTACTGAAAACATTTTAAAATTTGCTTACACCTGATTGCCACATTTAATTTACTTGTAAGTCCATAGTAAAGTGGTACAACCTGTACTTGGAGCCTGTGAATTAAATGCTACTAGTGGGCCTGCAGCACCCATTGTGTCACCAACTAAAGTAGCCTTCTAAAACATGTCTGAGGCCTGACATTGCAGGCCGTAGTGCAGTTTAAAACTGCTATTTCAACCTAGAAACATAAACATTTTCCAGGTCTAAACTTCCTTTTTAATACATAAAAGTCCCCTCTAATGAAGGCCCTAATTAGCCCATAGGCAAGGAGCAAGTGTATTTAAAATCAGGACATGTGATTTTAAGTTTCACATGTCCTGTTAGTGTAAAACTCTGAAATATATTTTTCACTACTTTAAGGCCTATCTCTCCCATTGGATAACATTGGGTCACTGTTGGACATGGCCCTTTTTAGGGGAATGTACCCCAAAATACTTTCCTTTTTCCTCCTAGACTTTCCCGACTCTCTCCGCATGATTGTAGGTGTCTGGGCACCTAACCACTGTACTTCAGAGGGAAGGTGTGCGCGCCAGCATTGGACAATGGGTGAGTGCGTGATGGATTTAGGTGCCATACTTCCATGCACCCTGCAAACAGGTACACCACAAACCCATGGCTATGGCATTGGCTAGTAGTGGGACATAGCACTGAGGGTTCCACCCACTGGATAGCCTGCCAATCCTGTATTGGCCTGCCTTTGTGGGCCCAATGGTCCTTGTAAGTGTTTTTACACCAAATACCACATTTTATATATGTGTCTCATATAGTAAATGTCAGACTTTTATTTCTGCAGTTTTTCACCAGCTGGTGTTTGGATCCCGCTCTATGTTTGTGAGACAAACGCCATGGCGATGTAGAACAAGTTGGCTGCTTTTCTTCGGGGGAACATCCTACAGAGAGAAGACGTGAGCCCCTGCAGCTCCACTCTGCCGATTGCTGGAATAATTGTAATGATGTCCTGCTTCTATCCCAGCACCAAGAACCACTCAGACACAGTATCGGCGGGTGCCGTTCGTGCTTTGAGGAACTTTGTTTGTGCAGCTCAGTGCTTGACCAGGGCGTGAGGGACTGCGAGGCACCGCGGCTGGGAAACCAGCTACAGCTGCGGCCTCTTCCCGGACACTCCCATTTTAGCGGATCACTACCTATTTAATCCGAGACCAGTGACGCGGCGCGGGACGCGGCGCAGGACGAGCGCCGGGCAAAGCCCAGGCCAAGGGCGGGCCCGTTCTAGCCCGTTACAGACCGAGTAAGACCGGACCGGGCCCCCCTTCTAACATTTTATTTGTGTGTAATAGACATCATCGCTGACTTGTAAATATCTGCTGTCTAATAATTCTTGTAATTATATGTTATCACCCATGGCGACCACACGAGGGAGTAGGAGCAGGATGATCAAGGATGCTAATAATATTACTGGCCCATTAGACAACTTCATTGTAAGAGCAAATTCTGTTATTGATCAAGGAATTGCTCTTATGGAACGAAGAGTGTCACAAGACCTATTACTAGCTAAACGCTCCTCTTTGGGCCTTTTTGCGACAGCTAAAACTCCCGATAACATAAGTAACAAAGCACCCCTTGCCTTAGTACAGGCGGATATACATAGCATCCCAAATGTAGTAGATTTGTCTTTTTCTATGACGGAATGCATATCCTCCTCGCAACTAGAGAGGTCACCGATTCTTGTATCGGAGCCTCTGGTATTAGAACCACGGTCGCAAGACTCAATCAATAGTCAGATGATGAGAGAGAAAGAGGGTGCAATTCCAAAGACGACAAAATACCCAAACAGAAAGTATAAGAAAAATGAACCTAAAGTAAATAAGTTCAGTAAGTCAAAAAAAAAAATCATTTTGGGGACCTTTCTGCATATATTGTGGGAATGCCCGGAGGTGGAGCGATTCTGGCGTGGTGTGCATGAGGTCCTGCGTGTGGTTACGCATGTGGTGCTGCTACCCGAAGCGAGGAGATGCCTGTTGAATGTGTGGGAACCTACCGACTACTCGGCGCCACAGACGTGGTGGGTGACTCTGGGATATATGGTGGCCAAGCGTGATATTGCTCAACTGTGGGGATCTCAGAGGTCCCCGACTGTCTCGGCCTGGAAGGAACATATGGATTGGTGCATGTTTCGGGAAAAGGTGGTGTATGTTGCGAGAGGTAAGCCTGGGACATGGGTGAAAGTCTGGGGCCCCTGGAGCGCCTACCGCGGGGGAATCTGTACTTCACCGTTATTGCCCGATCCGTCGCCTGCCCCATCCCCGTAGCCGGCCCATCTTCCCTGTTCCGGGCATTGAGTTTTACCCAGCCCTAATCCTAATCTCTTCCCCTTCTTGATACTCCTATGGATTGGTAGGGTCCCCCTCTCAGGGGAGCACATGCTGCTATTTCTGATTGTAGATTGCCTTGTGGTTTTTGTTTTTTTCTGGTTGTTATTTCAGTTTAAAATGAAACCGTACAGTGGGGTCCGGATGGTGTGGCTATCAACGCTGCTAACTCCTGTGCATCTTCCTCAGCCGCAACGCGCGCTCTACAATGTGTATCATATGCTCCTTTTGTTTACTAGCGGCCGGCCGGAAGGTTGTAGGCCCATCTTTGTATATTTTTTGAGTTTTGTAATAAACGGTTAAAAAAAAAAAAAAAAAAAAAATCATTGCTACTGGGGATAAAGGGAAAGGCGAACTTCACATTAGAGGGAAAGAACGAACTGAACAACAGCTAAAAGAGGGCCCTACCCAAAATTGTCCCATTGCGGATAGTCAGTCATTGGATTTGTCCAGCGCTGTTATTTCTTCCCCGATGTCAATAAACTCTGAGCCTTTGAAGGCTGACCATAATTTAATCTTAACATAAGGGAGCTTTTTAGAATATTTCTTACCCCGCTAGAAATTAGATTGAAGAAGATTGAGACGCAGTTAATAGATGTGGCTGCCTCCTTTAAGACCTCGACTAACATCGGCCCATCAAAGGTTGTGGAAGGGGCAATAAAAGGTACAAAAAATTTATCAGTGGGACCTCCAACACCACGTTACAAAAGCAAATAGTTTGGTATCTGTTAACACAGAGAACTGTATAACAGAAAAAATTTACCATCCTCCTGGAAATAATGATCAAGGGCCACGCACAAAGAAAGATTCTAATAGGGATCTTAAATCGGGAAATTCAGTTATAAATTTGCCCCCAGAAGCATCTCCTTACTTGGTGATTTTAACGGGCGTCCCCGAACTGAAAGAGGACAAAGAAGAACCCTTTGAATCTTTAAAAAACAAGGCCCAATATTGGCTTAATACAAACCGACCACTACCTCCGAACAGGACGAGTAAGATCCTAATGGTCCGTAGGGTTTCCTGGGTGGGGGCAGAAAGAAAAACAATACAGGGTGACTGTGTCCTGGTCAATTTTGAGGACCGGGAAACGGTTGACTACATCTGCTCCTGGGGGAATCAGTATATAAATGAGAGTATTCAAACTAAACGATTATCTTTTTTCTACCCTCCTAGATCTCATCCCCATTTACCCAATGATCGTAAATGGGTCACTGTAAAATCCCGTGATAGAAGAGCGGGCATAAGGGAATGGGGGAGGCAAATTAACAGGGACTCAACATATAGTGACACCTGGAGAGGATTACCTACATCTAATCGTTATAGCAGCTTAGAGACGGTGGACTGACTCCATCGGACTGGTTTTAGTTTCCCTCCCCATTGTTTTAGTGGCAATAAAACGTACAAAAGCTCAGATTACTCACTAAATGACCCCCAAAGAGATGTTAACGAGGATGGGATAAAAAACCTGTTAGATCCCCTAACAACATCCAAAGCTCCATTTGATGAATCTGATAAACAAGAGTCAGAAATAATTACACATTCTGGCCTCGGTTTAAAAATTGTTTTATCCCCGAAAGTTGTCCGTCCCACAGCGCAGCCTGACGCGGAATATAACTCTCCTTTGGCAGAAACACATTTATGTGCGGCTTGCTCCTCTGATGAGGAGTTAGATACTGAACACAACATTTCCTTGATGGAACCAAACTCGTGTGCAGATTGTTCCCCTGACAAGGAACGTCACCAAGACACAGCAAGGGGAGAGCTGGCTCTTCTATCTTGGAATATAGCAGGCCTAGCAAACAAGGTTAATGATCCCATCTTTTGTGACCTAATTGAGAAGAATGACATCATCTGTCTTCAGGAGTGCTGGGAGCAGGTTGAGATTCATCTTGCAGGGTACCGTACATTTTTTACCCCTGCAACACAGTCCAGGAGAGGTAGAAACTCGGGGGGGCTTTGTACTTATATTTCCAATATGGTAAATTTGGTAATAAAGCAACAGAATATAGAGGGGCATAATTGTTATCAGGTCTTCTGTTTAATTGCAGGAGGAAACCGACTTATTCTAATTAATTTATATAATAATATCCCGAAGGATGATCTGAACAAAGTATTTGAAGATCTAAATAATTCAATATCCCGCGCAATTGGTTTGGAACAAAATGATACTTGTATCATTCTGACAGGAGATTTTAATTGCCACTTGTGCCCAAATAACAATTCTGGTATATGTGGAATGGTCAATTTAATTGGCGACCCATGTACACATTTTGAGCATACCGTAGTGGGAAATATGTTTAACAGCCTAATTTTTGAATGGGACTTGGGATTTGCAAACGAACTGTGTACGCCTCAGGTTCATTTCCAACCTACTTTTAATGGGCGTGGTCTAGAGTCTGTTATAGATTACATCTTGGTTAGTACTACTCACAACCGTAAAGTCCTGCTGTTTAAAACATTAGACACTGCAATGAGTGATCATTTCCCGATTAGCTCAATTTTTCACATCGATAGGGGTATTAGATCTGTCCCAAACGTAGCGGAAAATCTTTCCCGCCATGCTATCTCATTGGCAAGACAAAATGGATATGCTATAAAATGGAAAAAGGTCGACCCATCAAACTTTCTTCAGAACCTGATACTGGATCAATATAAAAATGTCAGGATTTGCCTAGAGGATCATCCTGACCCTAGCTTGACCATTTCTGCCTTTGACCAGATTTCTTCATTTATTGCCAAAAAGTTAACAGGAACCCTACGAGATAAGGTCTACCAAAAAACCATTGGGTGGTTCAACTCGGACTGCTCTAAGGCACATTCTAATTTAAAGCAGATTTTAAAGAAAAAACCTAAAGATATGCTAGAAGTTAGAGTCGCCAGGGCAGCTTATAAAACATCGATAAAAAAACGGAAGTGGGAGCTCAAGGAGAATGCGTGGAATGCATTAGTAAAGGCAAGCTCCCTGTGAGATAACATTGCGTTCTGGAAAGCAGTAAATGCCCCCTTCTTCGTTGAAAGGAATTCTGATAAGTTGGACCCTATGATAGAAGAATCAACCTGGGTGGATCACTTTACTGAGCTTTATAAAAAAGATGTTTTGCTCAGTATAGCCTCTAAACCCTTAATCCAGCAGCCTGTTATCGAATCTACTGTCCCTGTTTTATTTCCTATAGGGATTGTTTTTTCCCCTTCTGAAGTGGAATTGGCCCTACAGGAAAGTGCTAGAAACAAAGCCCCCGGGCCTGACGGGGTCCCGGCAGACATATATAAAGATACTGTCTCTTTATGGGCCCCCCTGTTGACTAACGTGCTAAATAGTTTTAATATAAAGGGATTCCCACCGACCTGGCAGGAAGCCATCGTGGTCCCTATTTTTAAAAAGGGAGATCGAACTGATCCCAAATGTTATAGGCCGATCTCCCTACTTGATTCACTCATGAAAGTGGCAGGTAGAATCATTTTAAATAGATTGCACACTTGGGCAGAGGAATGTGATGTTATTTCCAAGTTCCAGTACGGTTTTAAGGCTGGCCTAGGTACTGTTGAACAAGGGCTCAACTTGGCCTTAATAACTGGCAAATACATGAAGGCAAAAAAGGGTAATCTTTTTATGACCTTTGTTGACCTTAGTTCAGCATTTGATTGCCTGGACCACGACGTACTATGGGACACTTTAATAGGCTTGGGCATAGATTCAAACATCCTTAATTTTATTAAAGCATTATATAGAGAGGCAGGGGCTAAGGTGCGTTTCGGAAACAAAGGGGAGTGCACTGGCAAGTTTCCAATTATGAAAGGTGTCAGACAGGGTTGTATTCTGGCACCTTTTCTTTTTAATTTGTATATAAATGAAGTGGCAGATTTCTTAATTAAACAAGAGCTAGACTATCCTCAAATTGATGGCACCGCAGTTCCCATTTTATTATATGCTGACGATGCGGTCATCATGGCCAGAACTCAGTTGGGCCTTCAAAAGGCTCTAACCAGTTTTTCTCTCTTTATGAGTTCTAGGGGTTTAAAAATAAACATAGGGAAAACCTTTACCATGTGCTGCTCGTCAAAGAATAAACTGCCTTGTAAGACTTTTATTGATAAGTCTAAGATAGAACTTACTAGTACTTTTTCATACTTGGGGATTGTTTTTAATCAAAAAGGTACTTGGAAAGCAGCAATTAGGGCTAGGAACCTTGCTTTCGCTCGTACTATAGGAGCAATCAGACAGTTTGCCAATAAATTAGGGGGCAGGCCTGTACGTATTTTAATGGACATCTACAAGTCTAAATGCATATCAACTGCTTTATACAGATCTGGCATATGGGGTATCGCAGACCCCCAGGAAATCCAAGTAAAAGAAAACAGTTTCCTGCGCTATTTGTTAGCGGTCCCCAAATCGACCTCTACATATATATGCCATAAGGAATTGGATCTGGTCTATATCTCGGATCTCATTAAAATCAACCCATTACTCTTATGGCATAAGATATGGACCTCAGAAGCAACTGTTTTTAATAGATCTATTCTGAATGATTGCCTCAAACTAGAGAGATGGAAAGACATTCATTGACTAATATGGGCCATCGAGCTTTTTTTGATAACCCCTCCTCGCTATCCTTGATCTCCAGAAAGGCTTTTAAGAAGAGTTGCCTTGCTTTCCTGGAGAACAAAAGATGGCTTGAGGAGAGGACTAAGTCATCTGTAATTCAATATAATGCACTCGCCCAGGGCCCTGGCTTGCATCTTTATCTGTCTCCTGACTACCCCTGTTACGACAGAATGTTGTTATCGCGCCTGAGAACTGGTACCTTTTATAGGTTGATAACATTCCCAGTGAGTAATGATTGGTCCTTCAATTTAATTAATTGCCCCTGTGATGATCTTGCTTTGCAATCTTCAATACATTGTGTTCTTTTTTGCAAGTACTACGCTTGGGGAAGAACGAAATATTTGATTCCCCTTCTTAAGATCTGGGGCCTAAGACAGTGCAAATCTGCGTATCTAAAGTTACTCCTATTGGAAGATGAAATAACTATTAGTGCTGTATCCAAGTTTTTAAAATTTGCAATCCAATGTAGATTAACTTTGGATTAATTTTTAGTGTTTGTTTTTATGTCCGTTATCCCCTTTTATGATGAACATAACTTGTATGTAATTCGATTTCGTTTTTAACTATGTTTCTTTTGATTGTGCTTTTATGATTTTAACTTTAAAAATCGAATAAAGCTATCTTTGACTTGACTTGACTTGACACCAGCTGGTTTAACTTTCAGTGTTGTTAATATATAATTGAAATGACTACAACTAGCATGATGCCTTGTTTTGGTTTTGCGGAAATAAGATTGCTATGTTATCTTGCTTATTCTCTTTGTCTACAAAATGTCCACATATGTTAAGGTATCAATCAATAGTCCATGCTAATTTTAGAACTGTTGTAAGCTTTAAATGTCTATGTTGTCCTATCCTTGTTACGATATGGAATTAATGTCATGTGTGTCACAGAGTAAAGTTTGTTGAATTCTAAATTGTAAGGTATGTAAACTTGTATGTTGAATCTAAGTAGTATTTTTTTAATTGACTGCAATGTTTATATGATGACTAATGCTCTATATAATTCTAGGTTGTGTAATAGTCAGATTTTTTGCTTGCTAGACCTTGGAGTGTTTGAGTTCCCATTTCCCCTCTCTACTGTGTTATTTGAATTGTTTGGTATATTTAATGTATACTTTCTTGTCATTTCAGTACGTCTTTCAAATTGCTAATGTGATTTACTTCTGTGTGTCATTTAAACTGTCTCTGTTATTGATTATAATGACACTTAAACTTACAGGCATTATGTGAAATATCTTATTCCTTGTAGCTTGATGCTTTCTTTGCTTCAGACACATATGATGTATAAGCTTGACTTTTAAGAATTGTATTTTTTTCACTCATTATAGGTCCAACACCGATAGTACAACCCTTTTGTGAGGACTCCAGACCTGCAAGTCTGGCTGATGAGGAGCGGCTTACCCATCATGTCTGCCTGGGCAGACGGCTCCAGTCAGTCTCACTCAGCCCACACCTACACATCCAACCCCAGCTGTTACTACATCTCAGGCCATGGATACCTCCACTTCCTGTGTCTAAAGCAAAATCACCGCAAACTTGTGCCCCTAGTCCAGGCTGTCATCAGCTAACACCACCACATCATGTTCAGCCAGGAACCAGTGGGAGGGTAACCTGGGTCAAGGTTACAGGGTAGTGGGGGTAGAGATAGTGGGAGGGATTTAGTGGGAGAGCAAAGTGCGGCCACTGGGTTAACTGTCACCCAGACCACCATCGACCAGGTCTTGGGATCCCTCCATCAGTCCCAAGACATGATGGGCTAAGTACTCACAGAGCTCCGGGACATGAAGCAGTTGCACAGGGAGCAGAATGTACAGATGGAGAATCTCAACTCAACTTGGGCTCTCTGACTGGGGTGCTGCATGACATTCACACAAATGTGTGCAGGGCTTTCCAGGCACCATCTCCCCTTTGTGTGGTCCTAGAACATCTGGCCCAAGTGTATCTGCTGAAGCCACATATAGGAAGGCCCTGCCACCAGAAGGAAAACCAGCCCCCCACCCCAGACCCTGCAACAATGGATCCCCTCCCCCCACAGGTGGGGACGTCCATCCAGAATACCAGCAGGAAAGGATGGCAAGACCTCTACCACCACCAGCAAAAGATGCTAACCCTAATTTTTCTGGTGTGCGACTACCATGCACTCTATGGACTATTTTCCAGACAAATTTACCTTTCTGATGCCAGTTGTGTTTTGGACACTAGACTTCAAATAATTTGGGCTCTTCAAGAATGAATTCATTCACAATGAGTGCCTTTTTATTTTATGTTTGCTTTTTCATTCTCACCCTGTTTCAGTGCAATAGGTTTTGTTTAATAAAATCACAACTCACAAAGTCAAAGACTGGTGTTGTATTTATCAACTCAATTAATTCATGTGTTCCCTTTCATCATAAATTTACAATGTTAAAAATCAAATGATTGTGTAATCATACATTAATTGCAAGTAGGTAATGTTTCTCTCAAGTTCCGAACCATGACAATAAAATAAAAATACCAATAACTCATTAAGTAGTAATTTATCACATTTGTCAAAGATTAGTCTGTCAACATTTTCACAAACATGACAATCCATACGTAACACAAACACTCAGTGCCATTTTCACATTGCCAATTCCAGACTTTGCCACCAATGAAGAATGGGATATAATAAAAGTAAGTAGATTCAATGGGCAAATTATAATTGATTGATGTCATCAGCTGGAGCTAGAACATCTGCCTCACATTAGGAATCTCACATCAATAATACCAATAGACAAAATCATGACACTACTATCTTTTGTACACGCAGGATCATTCCAAAACACTGTTGCAGTATCTGGTGGAATGGCACAACCATGTTTAAGTAGTGTGCTACAAGAAGTTTGATCTACAATGATGAGACACATCAACAGCTTCATAAACTTTACACTAAATGAGGATTTAGCCAATGTGAAGGCAGGTTAGTATGCTTTGGCTCCACTACCACAGGTGATTGTAGCAATTGAGGGCACACATATTGCCTCAGTGCAAACACATGACAGAGAATGAGTCACATGAAATCTTCAAAACTTCCATTCAACCACTGGGCAAGTTGCCTTGGTACAAGATATGTACACCCAAAGTCTGTGTGTGTCTCCCTCAGGATCAACCCATGGTCCTTTTGTACTTTGAAATAGCACTATTTAACTGCAAATGTTATAACTTTGAAATGTCCAAATGAAGATGACGTGGTGAAGATACCTAAAACAGATCAAAACAAAAGGATGAGTAATGAAACATAATACAATTAACACAATTTTAAAGTCATCGTTTGAGGACACATTTTCAAAAACACAATTGGAGATAATCTTGAAAATGAACACAAAAGTCAATGTGTCAAAACTTTGATCAACAAAGACCTGTGGCACAGATCTCCTTGAAATTGCCCTTCCTTCAAAATGTCCAGTGAAGAAATAAAAACCTTCTAAGGGGTTCACTGATACACCTGGTCCTTTAAACCAACAAAGAAGAGATTGGCACAGAAGCTGTAGTATTAAAGGAAATATATTTAATAACCTCACATGAGGGAGATTGCGTCACACCGTACCCTCAGGCCACTGTAGGAGGCATTCTAAGGAGTACGGAGAACAGGGGCCTTTTATACCCACACAGTTGCTCAAAAGGAGGCGGTACAAGTACACATGAGAAGAGTTATACACATAGATGGTCATACAGAAAATGCACAATCAACAAGTAGGAGGAGTAATGAGTTGCTGACATCAGTTGGAACAGCCTGACAGTTCTATACTAGGAGCAGATGCACTCTGACAGCTACAGGTCTTTCTGAGCAAGGCACTGGAAGAGGGAGAAAGCACATGGCTAACTAAAATGACTGCCAAGCGTAAAATGGCTTTTAGCTCATGCTAATAGCAATTCCTGCAATCTCTAACATCAGCACATGCTTTTTTCCTCATTACATCAATAGTTGGTTTAACAGTTAATGTGCCAATATGTAAAGATGATATCATGTGAAGAAGTTGTCAATGAGATCCTGACATAAGTCAACGCCTCCCTCCTCAACATTATCATCTTCATTTGGCATTTCTGGATACCCACCTGGTGGGTCTTCATGGAGTCCATCCTCTGCGATGTAAGGGATGTTCTGTTGCAGGGTTATGTTGTGCAGCTTTTTTACGTGATTGACAAAGAAACGCGTCCTGACATGTGGAAGGCTCCATATGTAGAAAAGAGCCTCATCCCCTATGGGGAGAAAAACAACACAGGACGGACCTCACTAAAGAAATAACACCGGATAATAATACTACCCCATTCATGAAGGTTTGATTCTGCTTACAGAAGCTTGAAAGAAATCTTTGTGGGTCCACATTATTGGGACCAGACGAAAACAGAATGGCATGCGAAGAATTCGGGTGTCATACTAAAACAGAAAAGTAAAATTGTGTTTTAGATACTGTGGGAGAAATCAATTTATCCAGAAGAAGGTGGCTCTAACTACTGGGTATCCACCGTATCCACTGAAACACGTTGATGCACTTACGACACAAAATCTGATGGGCAGTGAAGGACACAGTGGATATTAATTATTTGAAGATACTCTTTATAATGAGCAGTGATTCAAATGGATTAGTGGCTGAAAATATGTGATTGTTTACTGTACTCTCCCTGTCTGTTTTTCATTTTCATTTTTATGTTTATGTATTTGTAATGAAGTGTTTTTGATTGTGAATTAGGACAAAAATACATTGTCAAGTGTAATAAAAGGTTTTATATGTTTTTTTAATATAATATTTAAACATATTGTGATAGCGGTTTTATACTTTTTGATATTTACATGAAACGTAATAAGTGTCTTTTAGATTAGACATGGTGATTTATTTATAAATAAAGTGATAAAACCTTTCAATATCATACAGGTGTGGTACTTGAACTTCAATGTAATCAGGGGTGTACACAAAGGGCCGAATTCCAATGTCGGACGGACCGGAGTCCGTCTGACATCGGTCAGGAACTGTAACCGACTGACCTACTGTAGTTGGTTACAGACCTGCAAGTAGGATGCGACCAAACCCTGTTCAGTCGCAATCCTATACTCAACAATGGGAGCATGCATTCTGAAGAAGGTGTAGTTCATCCCTGCACCCTGTGGTGGGCACCTCAAGTTGCCTGCCGCCGGGTGCAGGGATCAACAGGGGGGCACCATTTGGCGGCCTCGCACCCATGGGGGCCCTACTGGGGGCCCCCAAAGACAGTTCCCCACTGCCTTTTGTGCCGGAAAGATGGGCACAAATAGGCAGTGGGAAACTGCCATCGTACTCCCTCGGCCAGAAAGAGGGGGCCGGGGGAGTACTGAAGGGTTTCCGGGTGGCGGACGGGCTCTCCCAGCCGTCGTAAGCCATGCGGACAACCGAGTTGGATTCCTTTACGAGTGAGCCCATCAGAATGGCTCGGTTAGAAAGGAATCTCAATGGCACGTTCCGATGTGGCCCTTCCTGCCAACATCGGAATCGTGACCAAAGTGTTGATTGGGAACAAAGTATCAGTGGGAAGTGTGTGTGAGATTGGACAAACAGGCCCAAAGGGAAGTCTCTTTTTGACTTAATAGTCTATGTTGTGCAGCAGGCTATGGTGATTTGGCACACCTTATCGGGTGAGTAAAGGAGGGCTCCTCCAGTCTTTCCTTAAGAAACATGATAAATCTGAAGCTAAGTCTGAAGGTAAAATTCAAAACTCCCGTTTCACTTATTGGACTATTGTCATTTTGTTTATTCAAATTTTCTTTGGTTTGGGATATTTTTTGTGTTGTATCGGTACTGCATAAATACTTAACAAATTGCTTCTAAGTTTAGGCAGTCTGCTCTGTGATATACCTACCACAGGGTTGATCTCAGTTTAATTTAGTGACTTTAAGAGTCCGCCCTGACCAGGGTGGTGGTTATTGATTGAGGTGGGTACTCAGCTCCCTCAATTAATACTCCAATTTCTTACAGTAATGTATTTGGGGTATTTGTTATGTGGGTGAGTATATTGTGTTCTTTACAGGTTTTTTGTCCTGGTAGAAACCTCTTCTAATTTTTGTATGTGTTTTTTCACAAAATTAATTTTTTTTGTTGTTGCTTTTTCATTTTATTTTATTTTTCAGTTCTGAAGGACCAGCTCTTGAATTCACTTTTATTCAGGTTTTTTATGATAGACAAGGAATATGGATTTATTCTATTTCTTTTTTGTGTCTTTCATTTTTTCATTTGTTTGGGTTATTTTTGCCAATTGTTTTGGATTTGTTTTTTATGGACTCAAAGTATATTATGGAGATCAACTACAAAATTCTATTCCGTGTTGTCTGTCTTTCATTTTTTTGCAATTTTTGTGAATTCGTTTTCTGTGGACTTAAGGTAGTCAACTACAAAACTGTTATTTTTGTTTCTTTTTGAAAGTGGGAAAATGTTTATTTCTTTTACAATTATTTATTTTAATGTGGTGTTATATTAATTGCTATATGCTTTATGTATTTGTTACAAATTGATGGTTTTAGTTGAAATTTTGAGTTGTATGTAGACTTTTAATATGAATTTATTTATTAATTTCAAATTTTTTCATTTTGACTTATCAGTCTTGTTCAAAATAATGTTTACATTTGATAATTTGTAAAAATAATGTAGGTAATATTTATAAATAAATATATATATTTTTTAACATTGTTTATAGCACTGTTTTTGCAATGGATTCTAGGAAGTGTAGTTATTGTTTATGAATGTAGGGCCTCATTACGATGTCGCTCAGATAGCAACCGACAGGCCATCTGTTGCAGTCCAACTGACATCTGGTCCAACTGGCACATTATGATGTCGGCAGTCAGAGGCAGCAGACGGAGGGTCCAACCAATGCTTTTGACAGGCTCAAGGAGCCTCTTGGACCGCCCGTTCAGGCACAACCATAGGGATTACGATGTCCCTTTCAGACAGCCTTTCTACAGTGGTCCGACCGCCATCGCAAGGCTTTCAGAAATGGACTTTGGGGGCCCCTAGCAAGGCCACTGTCCCCCCGCAGCCTCTTCTATGAGGCCTGGCAAGGGCCTGTGTTGCCCCCTAAACATTCATACCTCCTGTGCAAGACTCCATATGGTGGAATCACACAACATACATATGATATTATGAATGGCATTAAGTCACTGCGTATCGAATGGTATTAATTCACTGCGTACATTATATACGCCGTAAGAGTGCATCGTAATATCTCCTGTCCCCCGGGTGAGCTGATTAGGCGCAGAGGCCCAGAGAGTCCGAGGGAGGCCTTGACAAATGTGTGACTACAGGCCCCCCTCCTCCCCAGAGAGATCATGATGCACTCATAAGGCATCTATAATATATAATATACGCAGTGACGTAACGTCATTGGATATGCAGTGACTTAACACCATTCCGTAATATCGTATGTATGTTGTGTGATTCTGCATGCCATGCAAGGTAAATGTGTTCCCATTTGGGACATTAAGGAGTGGGACCGAAAGGAACTATATTTGTATGGTCCTGATGAAGAGTCAATAGGGGCAAGGCTCGAAACATGTTGACCTGAAAAAATAGACTAATTAAAACCTATTTTTTCCACACTACCCCCCTGATTTTAACCATACCGACGAGGCAGGAATAAAGTAGGATGATCTACTAGTCAGGTATTTTTAAAAATCTTGCTTCATACCCACACACTACTCCCCTCCCATACCATTGTCTTTATCTTAGAAAATTCTAAAAAGTGCTCCCACGTATCCATCTGGTCAGACCACGCACCGATCAGTAGCGATCGGGAAGAACCCCAATAATGAAGCATACCACCATGGGGTAACCCTGGTAGGTGAGGGTTTTTTAGGAAAAACTGAGTTTTGCCCTCATTTCTTTCACTGTGGATAGTTTGTTTATCTCTAGGTTTTTTTCTTCTTTCTGGGTTCCTTTTTTATCCATAAAGTATCATTGAGGAGGGTAGACCCAGTTTTTCCTCTTCCTCCCCCCTTTTTGGATTGTGACTACATACACACTTGCACAGTATCTTACAGCTACTGGGGCCATTACTACCCTCGAGCAGCCACCAACCTTTTGGTTTTTTAACTGTGGCTGAGGGATCTCTTTCATTAAACCTGCTATTTACAGCCACTTTTAACTCACCTATCACTTCAGGGTCACTACCTTGCACTCAATCATATGGCGTATAAATAAAAAGATCTCCATCAAAGCGACCCTTTAGGGGACCCGTAGGGCACTGCAGCACCGCCCTATGATGAAGCATGACATCCCTCAGGATGTGTGAGGGCACCAACTTAAAGTCACTTTGACATTACTTCTTATCTCTCAAAAACAACTGTCTCTGTCTTCTACTAGGAACAGTGGCCCTTTATTTTGATTGAATCATTATTTGGGAGCACAGGCACTGGACCTTTATCTAGCTCCTTGTGCCCCTCCTTCTCTTTTTTTGAATAAGTGAATAAATACCTACTTTTACAAGTTTGCTTGTTGAGTTGTTTTGCAAGTTGATGTTTTTGTTCGGCAGGGCGTCCTTTTCATCTTGGATCTTGCAAAGTTAACTATTGTTTGGAGATATAAAGATGAAAGACATATTTTAGTGATTGTTTTTCATTCAAATGGTACTCAGTTAATTATATTTAGCTTTACGTTAGAGAATGTGTATGTTCCTTTGTTTTTTAAGTGAATGGTAGCGAATTGAAGTGAATTGCAGCTCAATCGGGCAGTGTCGCTTTCATCTAGGCTTGGTGTTTTTGAATAAAAAGTGAATGTGGATTTTGTACTGTTTTTATATTCTTTTTAAAAAACAAATGTTAAATATTTTTATTAGTTTCATTCTTAGTTATGCATACATTGGAATCTATATTTCAGCAAGCAATTAATATATCCGTACATTAACAGGGGGAAGAAAGTCACTTTTACATGTTATTTGCTGCTCGATCTCTATTACGCCTCATTTCAAGTTGCAAATACAGATATTACCAGGATATACGCTCCATTTTCCCCATTTCCTGTCCCACTTCTTTGGGCATCCCCGAATTGTAAAAGTGTCCTTTTCTGCAATCATACATTTATCAACTTCCTGTAACCATGCTTGTGTAGTTGGAGAACTTGCCGCTCCCCACCCCTTAGCTATTTCTCTTTTGACAAGGGTGTATCCAAGTGTAGCTAGTTGCTGTTCCACCTCTGTAAGATTCGGTGCCACCCATATATTAAGCAGGCCCAACCCCGGTGTAAGAGTCAATGCTTTCCCCAGGGCCGTTTGGATATGAGTCGTGGCCCCCTCCCATATCTGTAGAAGCTGCAGGCATTCCCATACCGTATGATAAAAGGTAGCTGTGTGGCTGCAACTCCTGAGACAGAGTGAATCAGCCCTGGCCCCTATCTTTGCCAATGTTACTCCCGTTAAATATGATCTATGGAGAATTTTGAACTGTATCAATCGGAAGCGGAGGGTGATGGCCACCTCTCTAGGGGACATCAGGGCAGCCTGCCAGTCTTCATCCTCGAGTGATCCCAGGTCTCCCTCCCACTGCTCTCTGAGCTTGTGCAATGTGTCGGGTATGTTATTACACAATTGTTTATAGGTCAATTAAATGGATTTGGAATGTGGAGGCCCATCTAGCAGCCGATCTTGCAACGGTGACGACTCTGGTAACTCTGCGGGGTTCAGCAGGGCTGTGGTGAGGGCGTGCCAGATCTGCATGTATCTAAACTGTTCCCCCTGCGCCATCGTGTACTGGTCCTGAAGCTCCTTAAAACTGATGACCGGACCCTTTTTGATCATGTCTCCGACTACGGAAATCCCGATGGCAGAGAGAACCCAACCTTTGGGCATACCATAGTGGCGTTGCTTTTGTAAGGACGTTTGACCACCCTAGTCGGGAGTTGGCCTGATGCCAGATAGCTACAGTATGAGAAAGAGGCCCAAAATATCGCCCTCGCTTCACTTTAGAGTACAGCGCTATCAGGTAACCAGAACGCCCAGTCTGATATCTGTCCAGCATGTATGCGGGCTCATTAGGAGAGCGGTATATCAACTGGTTTATCACCACTAGTTGCGAGGCCCAGTAGTAGAGTCTAAGGTCTGGGAGGGCTATTCCTCCATTGTACCAGCCTTTCGTTAGTTTTTTGGTGGCAATGCGGGGGGGGGGCCTTCCATCCCAGAGCAGGGTTCTAACCTCACTCTCCACCTCTGAGAAATATGTGTCCGGAACTCGATATGGGCAATTCTGGAGAATATATAAGAAGCGGGGGAGTGCAAGCAGTTTATTTAATAACCCGAGTACTTTCCAAAGTTTGGGAAAATATCCAGAACACCGCAAATGGACTTATATGGGGAGACTAGGTACAGCAAGATATTATCTGCGACAGGGATATTCAATCTTTCTGACCCTCTGCCCATTTCAGGCCCCTCACCATCCCGTCTCGACGGATCCAGGCGGCCAGCGGTTCCAGCATCAAGGAAAATATCAATGGGGACAGAGGACAGCCCTGCCGGGTTCCACTTCGCAGCATGAATATTTGTGAGGCATAGTTATTAACTCTCACTTGGCCCTGTATATCTGTGTAAAGTAGTTTAATCCAGCCTAAAAATTTCGGGCCAAATCCCATCTTGGTCAAGACTTTGAATAAGTACGGCCAGTCAATGGAATCAAACACCATAGAGGCATCTAGTGATAGCACCACAGCGTCTTCTTCCAGGAATTCCCTCCGTGCCAGCACATTATTCAGTCGGCGGATATTCACTGCTGTGTTTCTCTCCGGCATAAACCCAGACTGGTCAGAATGCACCAATGATGAGATAACCGGAGCCAATCTGGTGGCTAGGACTCTATCTAGGATCTTAGCTTCCGCGTTGATCAATGAAATCACCCGGTAGGAACCGCACTGGTCACCAGGCTTCCCTGGCTTACGGATTACAACTATAGATGCTACTCATTGGTCACTGGGCAGCTTCCCTTGCTCGTAGCTTTCATTGTACATGGCGCGCAGATGAGGGGCAACGTGTGAGGCAGTTGCTTTTAAGAATTTGATGGGTATCCCATTGGGCCCCATGGCCTTCCCTGGGTGAATTTGGCTTATAGCCTTTTGAATCTCTTCATCCGTCAAGTCACCCTCCAGAGCGTCTTTGTCCTTGGGATGTGTTATAGTACTGCCATTGGACATGGTCAGGCTCAACACCCACCTTTCCCCTTGCTCTCTCTTTTCTAACCAGGCCAGTGTCTTCCCAGTCCTGTCTCCCAGTTCATATAGGCGGTGCTGTATATTGAGGTGTTTGGCCAACATATGTTCCCTTGCTTTGATCCTATACTCTTCTTGTTTTATTGCGAGGTGATGCAACGCGTCTTCTGAGGGCTTATCCGTGCTATCCCGTTCTAGTTTACGAAGCTCATCTTCCAGTTGGGCTAACTGGCCATGTTTTTTCTCTATGTATCCCACCTTTAGGGATAAGGCATGTCCCTTTAGAACCACTTTATAGGCCTCCCACAAAATTTGCGCTGACGTTACCGAGCCAACATTTTCGTTAAAATAATTACAGGTTTGCTGACAGAGTTCTGCTTTGATATCCGGGATTTTCAGTAACCACAGGTTTAGAACTATAGTGGAGCGTGGCTGCCTCTCCCAGTGTGTGAGTTTGACTATGACCGGAGAGTGATCTGAGATGCCTCTTGGCAGAACACTGGGTTTTTGAAAATTTCCAATGGAGGCTGCGTGTTTTAGGAAATAGTCAATACGAGATGAGCTTCTGTGTGCATTTGAATAGTACGTGTACTGGATATCATTGGGTTTTAAGGTACGCCACACATCTACTAGACCCATGGCTGTAGTGAATTCTTTCATGTGTACATTGGGACGTGCCCCCGCCCGCCGGGGGCATCTATCCTTATCATCCTCCATGGTCATGTTGTAATCTCCTCCCATGACCAGTGTGCCCACCGGAAGGTCAGTCAATATTCTGCCGAGAGCTGCCAAAACTTCCTTACCCAATGCAGGAGGTAGGTATGCTGAAATTATGTTAAGTGCCCCCCCCTCCCACTGGGCATCTAGGACAGCAAATCTACCCCCTGGGTCTGCCCAGGTATTCTTTACAATAATAGCTAGGTTCTTTTTAACTAGAATCCCAGTTCCCCTGAATCCAGCGGTAAAGTCAGCGTGTACCAGGAATTTTTAACCCCATCGTGTGAGGGCTTTACTTTTGTTCCCCAGCATGTGCGTTTCTTGCAACAGCACTATGTCCGGGGCCTGTCGTTTCAGGTGCTGCTGGACGATTCCTCTTTTAATTTTATCACCCAGTCCGTTTACGCTCCAGGTAAGTATATAGATCGACGAATCAAATTTACCCCCATCATCCGATGTGGTGACAGTGAGAATGCGACAATTGAGCAGGAGAGCATGGTTAACAATCCCCTCTGTTGGTACAGTCACGGCGTGGCCTGGCTCGTCCTCCCAACGATTGAAAACAGGTGTGAACTCTGCATGTGGCAGAATGCATAGACTACTTTGTGAATCAAACTTTCCTAAAGACAATAAATACCAATCCCTCCACCCCCTTACCCCCCCCTCCCTGCCTTCCTGCCCATGGATTCAAAACTACCCACTCCCCAACTAGGTAGAGTGCCTCTCCCCATCCCAAAAATACCGAAAGTTGTGGGTTTGTAGTCCCCCATCCCCGCCTATAGCTTTCAGTGGTATACCTCCATTCTCGGAGCTCCCAGCCCGACCCATGTAGGAACAAAATAACACAATTCACAAGTGAGGTTGTGCGACAGTAACAGTGCTATATCAAATGTCCTCTGGACCAGTAAGTCACTATTATAATAGGAACGTTCTCACCAATGTCTTGGAGCACACATGGAGGTAGATTTCCCTGCAGTCCCCATCATCTGCACAGCTGTACCACTGAAGTTGCACCTATGTGTTTTTAGTACCAACGGAGCCGTCTTCTGAAAGAGTCCCATCGGTGTCCCTGTGCATCCTTGACCCTGCGTTTCGATCTCGACGGTGGCCACCAACTCTGCGCCATCCCTCCAGCCATTTCCACGCGTCTTCCGGCGAGGTGAAGAACCACGTCTTTCCGTCTGATTCCACTCTCAGTTTTGCTGGAAACAACATGGCGTATTTTACCTCTCGATCCCGGAGCTCTTTCTTCACTGCCTGAAAGCTTCGCCGTTGAGCCTGGACCTTGGCCGTGAAATCTGGGAAGAACGTTATTTCGCTATTCTCTACCTTGAGTGGGGGCCCCACCCGTGCCGTTTGCAGAATGATATCTCTGTCTCTATAGTTAAATACACGAGCTATTAGTGGTCTCGGAGGGGCGCTGGGTTTTGGCCTTCCTCCCGGGACTCTATGTGCTCGTTCAATTGAGAAATATTTGGAGAGACATTTGGGCTGCAGATGTTTCACTATAATGTCTTCTACAAAGAGATCCGCCGCTGGCCCCTCAGCCCGTTCCGGCACACCTAAGATACGGATATTGTTTCTGCGGGCCCTTCCTTCATAATCATCCAGCTGTTGCGCCATCCTCGCGCGTTGGCTCTGGAGTTCGGCAATCTGGGGTTGGAGTTGTGCCGTGTCATCCTGCAGTGACGACGTGACTATTTTGAGGTCTTTAACTTTCTCGTCCATTTTTCGAAAGTCTGCTCGCAGTAGGAATACTTCAGTGGTGATAGAATCAAGTGAGGACCACACTTCACTGATGGCTTCCAGCACGCCCCGTAGGGTAGGTTCTGACTGCGGCCCGACTCTTTTTGTGACCCCTGGTCCTCCATTCGCTGCATCTCCTGGTCTTCCCCGGTCTTATTCCATGCGAACTTTGCGAGTTTGCCCTGCACTGTCGCTTTCGGTCCCCTTCCCGTCGCCATGTCGTACTCCGTGGCCTATGAGGCAGCAGTAGGTAGGAAGCGCCGGTCAGATAACTCCAATCACCTGGGCCACAGGGACAGTACTGTTGCTGGCCCACTGCCAATTGTATCTGGGACTATCCCACGGGATCCTGTTTTAGCCGCAATATATGGCTCCAGTGGGTAGGCGTCATGCATGTGCGGGTGTCTTCAGGGCTCTATCAGTAAGTGCCCCTCCCAACTGAGTTGCCAGGGCATGGACCTCCCTTTTCTTCAGTACCCCGCAGCAGTAAGATCTGCAGGTCTTTCTAGACCTCTACAGCCGCATCAGTCTTCCCCAGGGCAACAGGGAGGGGTAAGATCGCAATACTGGCACCTTTAGCGCAGTCCCCGATATCAACAGGATAGCGGCCCCCTTCCCATTTGCTATTTTAGGCCTTTGCTAGCCTGCGATGATTGCTCCCGTCTCACTCAGTAGCCACAGGGGTGAGTATCAGCCCCCTCCGTCGAGCAAATCTGCCCCAATCTGCTGGAGGGCATGCTGTATGCAACTGTGGCATAGGCAGGAACAGAGGGGGGGTCCAGGCCACAGGCCGTTATTAGGCCTTGAACTCACCGACACCTCCCCCGCAGCTCGCAGTCCACGGGGCCCGGATCTCGTTAGCGGTTCCTTGTCTTTCCCGCTAACAGTTAGGAGTACGCGGCTGCGCTCACCACAGGCAACGACTGTCCCAGCCGAATTTATCTGCCGCAGCGCTGGCTGTGCCCTACCTCATCTTCCCGCCAGTGAAGCGGCGTTATCTCCTGCGGTGGCGCCAGGGCTCGGGCAGCTTCCTTTGTTTCTGGCCTACCAGGCCCTCAGGCCGGGACCTTTAGTAGCGGCCTCACCCGGCAAGTCCAGCAACACTTCACCCGCGTGCTGCCTCCTCTTCCCCACAGGCTCCGATCTTCACCGACGCCAGGTACGTCAGCCGCGCCGCTGATCAGGGGAGTCCTCACTGGTTAGATAGTGGCGAGTTGCGCTTGCATCTTCGGTTTATCTCCCAGGGGTCCGGATGCCGCCATGTTTGCTACCCGCCATCCGCCGCAAGTTTTGCCCCGGATTACCGACTCTTAATGGGGCCAATGCAGCCAGTTGTCTGCCCACGTTGCTCTTGGGGCTGGGAACCGTCTTTGCTTCAATAATGCTGCCGTTTTGGGGTCAGGATGATGCCGGATTTATTGCAGGAATGTGGAGCTCCTCTAGCTAGCCGCCATTTGCTTCAGCTGCTCACCACGCCACCCCTGTTTTTATAGTCTTAATTGAATTAGTGGACATAAACGATTGGTTACTTTGCTTTAAGTCATAGTTTATTGGTTAGTTTAGATAGTGGGTTTTTTTACCGTTTATTCCTTATTTTGTGAATGCTAACTAAGGTTTATGTTTAAGTGTTATGTATATGTATAGAAATGTAATGTTTTCATAGGAAATATTTTATGAATTGGTTTCAATGTTTTTTTTTGTTAGAAGTGCGATTTCTGGTTGGCTAGGGCATGCGCCTAAGCCAGGCAGAAACCACCACTCTAGACAGGGCAAGGGAGTTACACACCTAAGATAACCCCTACTCACCCCCTTGGTAGCTTGGCAGAGCAGCCAGGCTTATCCCAGAGGCAATGTGTAAAGCATGTGCACAACACACACACACAACAGTGACACACTAGGCACACCACAAAGGAAACTCCACACAACGTTATATCAAAAAATAGCCTTTGTATTCCTCATAAAACACATTAGAACATATTCATATATATATATATATATATATATATATACACTGTGCTACCTAGCACTTAGCATGACTTTACAGGGATTATATACACTACAGGGCCAATCAGGCCACTGTCATAACCATCACAATTCCCAGTTAGCAAAAGCACCCTGTAACTACTGGTAAGGGCACACTTAGCATAAGCACATTATACATAAATCATGAGGCATGAAAATCATAGCACTTCCTTATATAGCATGTTATGTAAAACATAATCAGCCATAGTGCAGTGCATCACTATCACTGCTCACATGGGTACTCAGCATAGCACGTTATGCATATTATCATTAGCAATAGAGTACCAAAGTACCCACTTTCAAAGGGCACACATTAGGCAATATCTCAGCACAATATGGACTAAAAACCACAGCAGTGCAGGTAGCCAACATTATAATTGTGCACATATGGTAGCAAGGGGAGGGGCGCACCACCTCCCTCGGTGGGGCGACCTCTCAGTGTCCCTCATGCAGGCCTAGAATTCCCCTGGTTTTCAAGGCAGCTGCCCATTACAACATGGGGCAGCTGCAGTACCTGGCAAAGGGATCTGCACCTACTCTGCTTCCTGCAAGGCTTCTTGCTGGGTTGACTCTTCCCTGGGGCCTCTTGGCCCCTCAGTAGAGAAATTGGCGGCCACGGCGAAGCAATCATTACCGCGTAACCGCCTTCCTTCATGCAGGAGTCCGTGCCTGAGCTTACATTGGCTCCTTTCCCCAGCTCGTGGCTGCCCGCATCTCCCAGGAATGGGGAAGAAGAAAAAAAGAACGAGCAGCAGGGCACAGAGTGAAACCTCTGCTGGCCCTGCCCACAACCAGGCATCCTTCACCTGACTTCCTGCCTCCTCTCTCTGGCCACCGAGCGGAGTCTCCGACAGCTTCCCCGCCACAGCAATCACCAGCAAGGAGAGGGAGAGCATTTCCTTTCTGCATCCCTCCCCTCTTACTCATCTTGGACCTTCTTTCTGCTGACCGGGACGCAGGTGAGGCAGCAGGCTCTACTTCTCCACCAGCTACGACAACCGATAGGCTCCTGCAACACGCGGGGGCCCCGCCGACAACCAGGCGTAGTCTTGCTTGACTTCCGGTGACCTCTTCCTCACTCTTTTCACATCGCTAGGGCAATCCTCGGCCGGGATTTCCTGCTGCTTGTGCTCTTCTCACAACCCGGGGCCAAGCAGCAGAGCCCTGGCTGCAGGACCAAAAGCCTGGCCATTGAGGAGAGTGCAGTGCTGCCCCCGCCTTTCCGTAGGGCAAAAAGCTTTCCTCTCATGTAGCACTGAGTGAGCTCCCACCTGGGGCGCTCGACCTCACAGCACTCTCAAAGCACGCTCTGCCCCCTTCTTAAAGATGAAACGCTCTGTCAGCCCATATCCACAGGAGCAGCTCGATGAGAACACAAAGCGCTCAGGTTTTCCCTGCACGGAGGCGCTGGGAACCCAGCTCACAGACAGGCCAGCGCACTGGGTAGACCTGGGCCCAGGCAGGCCAGCTCACACGGCCCTCCAGGAGAGGGGAAGTCCTTTGTGGTGGTTCCTCCTGGCACCCAGCAGTCCTTCCGTGCTGTCTTCAAGTAGGCACAGAGCACCCAGAAATGCCCACTTCTAAAAGTGGTATTTCTAAAACAGTGATAATAAATCTGTGCACACCATTACGCAGCATGTATTATTCCAAACATACAAAACTTAATCACCCTACTCCTCTCATGTCAGGAATTACCACTGAAACACAGTTCAGGGACTCCCCAATGCATTCCTATAAGAGGACAGCCTCACAGTGGTAAGAAAGCAAATAGTCTATTTGTCACTACCAGGACATGCAACACAGTTAAGGCATATGTCCTACCTTTTACCTTCAGCGCACCCTGCCCAGAGGGCTAGCTAGCGCCTCTACTATTTTTTCTTCAGAGAAATCACCGTCTTATCACTTTTATATATTGTAGCTCACGCAACTCTCCCCTTTTAAATTCCAGATGTCCCTATATTATTAGGTCCTGAAGAGACCCTGCATCATTGGAAAGGTCGAAACGCCATCGACATATAAAAAAACGAATCATTGTATCAGCACTGGTCATCTTACACAGTGTCTGAGTACACCCAAGAATTGTAAATGGTCGTTTTCTGAATGTTGGAAACCAAGCTGTAAATGTCACTACTTTCACCAATTAGTATTTTGGTTCAATTACACACTGGGGACACTAAGCACTATTTGTTTGTATATATTTGTAAAGTTTATTTAAAATTGACATAAACTGTGAATATTCAAGCATACTGTACTTGGCCTCCTCTCATTCTGATATCCATATGACCCATTACTATTCCCATTGTGCTTTTTCTTATTAATTTAGTTTATTATTGTTTCCACAAGAACTCCTGTTTCTTGACATACAATACTTAACCTGGTTCATTGTGAGGAGGGTTTCCCTTGTGTTTTTTATTACATGTAGGGCGGTGGCTACACCGCAAGGGAGATATTTTCTTTAAAGATTTGTCCCCTACACCCTATGTGATCATATGGTTCACTTGTTCGCTTGGGTTAAGATGTCAGACAGTGAGGCGCCCCTGTACACAGATGAATATATTGCAAAAATTGTGAGTGGCCCGTCCCTCTTTTCAACTCAACCTACAATCACGACTAATCCAAGACAACACTTACTTGAGAAATTTGAAAAGGCCAAGAAAAAACACATACGAACAGAGTTGCATGCTCGCATGCTAACGGAATACCTAAAAGCAGGTATTATTCCCCAAGGACTTCAAATCAGGAACATCCCTAGTATTTTTCGTGAGGATCCCAGATTTAAGGGCAAATTTAGTAACATTTCTACAACCTGCTCACGCCATTGGATGGTGATAGGGGTAGTAACCGCCATAGAACACGCCAAAACTAAGTTACAAGAAATTTAAGAATTGGAGAAGGAGCTGTTAGGAGGGGACGGAGTCACAGAAGCCAAAACATTGACAAACTCAACAAAACTATAGATGATATCAATTCATTTGAACTTAAAAAAAGGCAGATAAGGTCACCAAGAATATCAAAAACTTTACCAAAGAGAGAGCCTATCCCTACCTCCGAGATGATTAATGTACCACAGGAGGTCCCCAGAACAGACAAAACACCAGGGGTAGATTCAAATGAAACCAACCAGTGACATTCTCTGAATCATCAGGTGGCTCAGAAAACTCAGACCCCCAACCAAGCACCAGTCGTCAAGATAACCGACAGGCTCAACCTTTTTTAGAACGGGGAGAGAAAGCGAGAGGCAGACCATGGCATCAACATGCAGGAGAACGACAGACCAGGCGCAAACATTATCAGTGGGGCCCTCAGCCATACTAAGAACAGAGACAGATACCAATAATGTAATCCCTATCTTTAATTTATCTCAGCATATTCATCATCTAGTGAAACATCTCTGCTGAGCAAAGGTCTTTCGTTCGTTATTACTGAACGCATTAATTTCTTTGACCTCAAAACAGAAATATACCAGTTTTTCAGAAAGATAAGATTAAGAATATTCTTCCTAGATAAGGAACCCATGTCATCTGACTCTGTTACTGGTCTCAGACCCCCTTTGACATTCTATACTACGAATGGTATGATGCCTCCGGAACTTCTCGTGTTTGAGAAAATCATACTATCAGGCCTTGATAACCTTCAAAAATCAAAATACTAGGGGCCCGATTCACAGAACTAACTTGAGACAAAATCCTAAACTTACCACCATTTTGGTATTCACAGAAGACACTTACTCATTTCGGTATTCACAGAAGTTAGGAGTCCTAACTTTAGGACTCCTAAATGCCTTTGTGAATACCGAAAGTCTTAAAATTAGGATTTTTCTCAGTTTAGGAGTAGTAAAGTTAGGACTCCTAACTTTAGGACTCCTAAATTCCTTCTGTGAATACCAAAAGTCTTAAACTTAGGATTTTTCTCCGTTTAGGAGTAGTAAAGTTAGGACTCCTAACTTTAGGACTCCTAAATGCCTTCTGTGAATACCGAAAGTCTTAAAGTTAGGATTTTTCTCAGTTTAGGAGTACTAAAGTTAGGAGTACCCTGAGCCGCTTTGGGTTGACAGAGACAGCTCGAGCTGTGCTTTTATCGTTTTTAAGACTGTGGTGACTGTGTATTTTTAAATACTTTTTCTGCTGCTACTTCGTAGGCAGTGCAGGCTTACCTGTGGGACTTCAGTAAGCGGGTTTTGTCTTGGCTCCTTCATTCTTCCTGCTCGCCCCGGTCCGACGCGGCAATTAGTGCCGTTGCGCGGAGGGCGGAGCAGGTCAGAGGAAGACACTTCCGGGGGCAGACAGGAAGCAGGGCACATAAAAACGGATGCTCCGGCGGCCGCGCAGCGGATGCGCCGCTGGTGCGCCGATGGCGCGCCTAAGGCAAGCCCATCTGCGCCCGTCCGCGCCCGTCCGGGGCTCGGGGCCACTCCACCTGGTAGTTTCGGCTTGACACTTTGCTATTCTAGCCAGGACCTTCGCGCCCTTTGCCCCCATACTGCTGATATCTGTGCTTATAACATGCAAGCGATTAGATAATTTGCGACCTATATCTCTTTTACCCTACTTTGCTAAGATCGCAGAGAAAGTGGTAAATGAACAACTTACAGCTCACATTAGGAAATGTCCCCAACAACCTGCATTTCTAAAGGTACTGTTTGCATAAATGTATGTTGGATTTTTATTGTTTTCGTCTTGTTTTATTCAGATACATATTGGAAATTTTACTAAAACTGGTGCGGTGTCCTTCTGTAGTTCTTTCACTTTATTACTGCAGGTTATGTGGAAATGCTTTACACACTGCTTCTGAGATAAGCCTGACTGCTCGTGCCAACCTACCAAGGGGGTGAGCAGAGTTAATTTCAGAAGTATATCTCCCCTATCCTGACTAGGAAGAAGGGTCCCTACTTGGACAGCGTACCAACCTGCCAACTAGAGACCCCCATTTCTAACAACATCATTCAAAGATGGTAGTCTATGGGTATACATGCACAGGCAGGCATTTTAATTTCTTTGGAACACAATATTGTTAGACCGGAAACCATTGGATGGCAGTCCCCCAAACTGTTTGTCTTTACTCTCCCTGTTTTCTGAAATCATTTTTGCTGGCTTTCAAACTCTATGCACTTTACCACTGTTAATCATTGCTAAAGTGAGTGTACACTCTCCTGAAAACATTTTAAAATTTGCTTACACCTGATTGCCACATTTAATTTACTTGTAAGTCCCTAGTAAAGTGGTACAACCTGTACTTGGAGCCTGTGAATTAAATGCTACTAGTGGGCCTGCAGCACCCATTGTGTCACCAACTAAAGTAGCCTTCTAAAACATGTCTGAGGCCTGACATTGCAGACCGTAGTGCAGTTTAAAACTGCTATTTCAACCTAGAAACATAAACATTTTCCAGGTCTAAACTTCCTTTTTAATACATAAAAGTCCCCTCTAATGAAGGCCCTAAATAGCCCATAGGCAAGGAGCAAGTGTATTTAAAATTAGGACATGTGATTTTAAGTTTCACATGTCCTGTTAGTGTAAAACTCTGAAATATATTTTTCACTACTTTAAGGCCTATCTCTCCCATTGGATAACATTGGGTCACTGTTGGACATGGCCCTTTTTAGGGGAATGTACCCCAAAATACTTTCCTTTTTCCTCCTAGACTTTGCCGACTCTCTCCGCATGAATGTAGGTGTCTGGGCACCTAACCACTGTACTTCAGAGGGAAGGTGTGCGCGCCAGCATTGGACAATGGGTGAATGCGTGATGGATTTAGGTGCCATACTTCCATGCACCCTGCAAACAGGTACACCACAAACCCATGGCTATGGCATTGGCTAGTAGTGGGACATAGCACTGAGGGTTCCACCCACTGGATAGCCTGCCAATCCTGTATTGGCCTGCCTTTGTGGGCCCAATGGTCCTTGTAAGTGTTTTTACAGCAAATACCACATTTTATATATGTGTCTCATATAGTAAATGTCAGCCTTTTATTTCTGCAGTTTTTCACCAGCTGGTTTAACTTTCAGTGTTGTCAATATATAATTGAAATGACTACAACTAGCATGATGCCTTGTTTTGGTTTTGCGGAAATAAGATTGCTATGTTATCTTGCTTATTCTCTTTGTCTACAAAATGTCCACATATGTTAAGGTATCAATCAATAGTCCATGCTAATTTTAGAACTGTTGTAAGCTTTAAATGTCTATGTTGTCCTATCCTTGTTACGATATGGAATTAATGTCATGTGTGTCACAGAGTAAAGATTCTTGAATTCTAAATTGTAAGGTATGTAAACTTGTATGTTGAATCTAAGTAGTATTTTTTTAATTGACTGCAATATTTATATGATGGCTAATGCTCTATATAATTCTAGGTTGTGTAATAGTCAGAGTTTTTGCTTGGAGTGTTTGAGTTCCCATTTCCCCTCTCTACTGTGTTATTTGAATTGTTTGGTATATTTAATGTATACTTTCTTGTCATTTCAGTACGTCTTTCAAATTGCTAATGTGATTTACTTCTGTGTGTCATTTAAACTGTCTCTGTTATTGATTATAATGACACTTAAACTTACAGGCATTATGTGAAATATCTTATTCCTTGTAGCTTGCTGCTTTCTTTGCTTCAGACACATATGATGTATAAGCTTGACTTTTAAGAATTGTATTTTTTTCACTCATTATAGGTCCAACACCGATAGTACAACCCTTTTGTGAGGACTCCAGACCTGCAAGTCTGGCTGATGAGAAGCGGCTTACCCATCATGTCTGCCTGGGCAGAGGGCTCCAGTCAGTCTCACTCAGCCCACACCTACACATCCAACCCCAGCTGTTACTACATCTCAGGCCATGGATACCTCCACTTCCTGTGTCTAAAGCAAAATCACCGCAAACTTGTGCCCCTAGTCCAGGCTGTCATCAGCTAACACCACCACATCATGTTCAGCCAGGAACCAGTGGGAGGGTAACCTGGGTCAAGGTTACAGGGTAGTGGGGGTAGAGATAGTGGGAGGGATTTAGTGGGAGAGCAAAGTGCGGCCACTGGGTTAACTGTCACCCAGACCACCATCGACCAGGTCTTGGGATCTCTCCATCAGTCCCAAGACATGATGGGCTAAGTACTCGCAGAGCTCCGGGACATGAAGCAGTTGCACAGGGAGCAGAATGTACAAATGGAGAATCTCAACTCAACTTGGGTTCTCTGACTGGGGTGCAGCATGACATTCACACAAATGTGTGCAGGGCTTTCCAGGCACCATCTCCCCTTTGTTTGGTCCTAGAACATCTGGCCCAAGTGTATCTGCTGAAGCCACATATAGGAAGGCCCTGCCACCAGAAGGAAAACCATCCCCCCACCCCAGACCCTGCAACAATGGATCCCCTCCCCCCACAGGTGGGGACGTCCATCCAGAATACCAGCAGGAAAGGATGGCAAGACCTCTACTACCACCAGCAAAAGACGCTAACCCTAATTTTTCTGGTGTGCGACTACCATGCACTCTATGGACTATTTTCCAGACAAATTTACCTTTCTGATGCCAGTTGTGTTTTGGACACTAGACTTCAAATAATTTGGGCTCTTCAAGAATGAATTCATTCACAATGACTGCCTTTTTATTTTATGTTTGCTTTTTCATTCTCACCCTGTTTCAGTTCAATAGGTTTTGTTTGATAAAATCACAACTCACAAAGTCAAAGACTGGTGTTGTATTTATCAACTCAATTAATTCATGTGTTTCCTTTCATCATAAATTTACAATGTTAAAAATCAAATGATTGTGTAATCATACATTAATTGAAAGTAGGTAATGTTTCTCTCAAGTTCCGAACCATGACAATAAAATAAAAATACCAATAACTCATTAAGTAGTAATTTATCACATTTGTCAAAGATTAGTCTGTCAACATTTTCACAAACATGACAATCCATACGTAACACAAACACTCAGTGCCATTTTCACATTGCCAATTCCAGACTTTGCCACCAATGAAGAATGGGATATAATAAAAGTAAGTAGATTCAATGGGCAAATTATAATTGATTGATGTCATCAGCTGGAGCTAGAACATCTGCCTCACATTAGGAATCTCACATCAATAATACCAATAGACAAAATCATGACACTACTATCTTTTGTACACGCAGGATCATTCCAAAACACTGTTGCAGTATCTGGTGGAATGGCACAACCATGTTTAAGTAGTGTGCTACAAGAAGTTTGATCTACAATGATGAGACACATCAACAGCTTCATAAACTTTACACTAAATGAGGATTTAGCCAATGTGAAGGCAGGTTAGTATGCTTTGGCTCCACTACCACAGGTGATTGTAGCAATTGAAGGCACACATATTGCCAACACATGACAGAGAATGAGTCACATGAAATCTTCAAAACTTCCATTCAACCACTGGGCAAGTTGCCTTGGTACAAGATATGTACACCCAAAGTCTGTGTGTGTCTCCCTCAGGATCAACCCATGGTCCTTTTGTACTTTGAAATAGCACTATTTAACTGCAAATGTTATAACTTTGAAATGTCCAAATGAAGATGACGTGGTGAAGATACCTAAAACAGATCAAAACAAAAGGATGAGTAATGAAACATAATACAATTAACACAATTTTAAAGTCATCATGTGAGGACACATTTTCAAAAACACAATTGGAGATAAACTTGAAAATAAACACAAAAGTCAATGTGTCAAAACTTTGATCAACAAAGACCTGTGGCACAGATCTCCTTGAAATTGCCCTTCCTTCAAAATGTCCAGTGAAGAAATAAAAACCTTCTAAGGGGTTCACTGATACACCTGGTCCTTTAAACCAACAAAGAAGAGATTGGCACAGAAGCTGTAGTATTAAAGGAAATATATTTAATAACCTCACATGAGGGAGATTGCATCACACCATACCCTCAGGCCACTGTAGGAGGCATTCTAAGGAGTACAGAGAACAGGGGCCTTTTATACCCACACAGTTGCTCAAAAGGAGGCGGTACAAGTACACATGAGAAGAGTTACACACATAGATGGTCATACAGAAAATGCACAGTGTTAGAAGGCGACCTCAGAGGAGCCCGGAGGGGGCCCTGACTAGCCTGAGACCAACCCTCGCGGTATCGTAGCCGGGCACTGGCGGGAGACTCCTCAAGGGAGGAATCTCGTATCTAGGATCGCACACTCGGCACCACACGACAAAGAGACGCCACACCGTGGGTTCTTAAGAACAAATCTTTATCAAATCGGATTCGTAGTATCTTTATGATCCGCACGGCAAGTATATACAAGTAGAGCACAGGCTCACAGAGTCTCGGGAAAGGGTAGGAGGTAGCGGGACAGTCCTTGTGGTTATGGATCAAATGCAGGGGGCGTACCCGGCGCACAGTTCACAATCCTCGAGCTGGGGGATACGCTTGTCGTCGTCGGGGTCCGGCGGGACCAGGAGAGTCGGTGGGAGCCGCGAGTCACTCAGCAGGGCTCAAGCACAAGTTCGGAGGTCTTACGATCTTCAGGGAGCCGCGAGTCACTCAGCAGGGCTCAAGCACAAGTTCGGAGGTCTTACGATCTTCAGGGAGCCGCGAGTCACTCAGCAGTGCTCAAGCACTAGTTCGGAGGTCTTACGATCTTCAGGGAGCCGCGAGTCACTCAGCAGGGCTCAGGTGTTTCCAAAGGCGAATCTGCCGGATAGTCCCAGGGCACCCCTTGTTATAGGTCGACCCCTCTTTGATGTCCGGAGTCTGTGCAGGCAGGGGTCTTGTCACCTGGGGGTCGCTTGTCGGGGTTTCCTGCCAGTGTCTTTTGATCCTTTCAGGGCCAGGTCGGTAGGAGTCCCAGACACCCAGCAGGCGTGGAGCCAGCCCTCGGGGAGGCCGGAGGGCCGATCGAAACCCACCTTCCCAGGGAAGCTCAGAGGTGCGATGGAAACTGCTCCTCCCTCTCTCATCCCAATGGGAGCGCGATGTCCTCCAGCCGGAGTGGCGCCTCTAGGCCAGGGTCGCGCTGGGGCCGGGCGGCCATCTTGGTGCATGAAGTGGGCACGCGGGCCCGGTGTGGCCGAAAGGAGGAAGGCCACGGACGGGGAAGTCCGGGTCGGGTGTGTGTGTGTTCTGGTGGGAAGGATCGGCTAGGCCGTGTACTCGGGGGCTGCATGAGGTGCATGGGTCAGGATATGTGGTGCGGGGACAGGGATGGCCATGCCACGAGGCCGGGTCTAACACACAGTCAACAAGTAGGAGGAGTAATGAGTTGCTGACATCAGTTTGAACAGCCTGACAGTTCTATACTAGGAGCAGGTGCACTCTGACAGCTACAGGTCTCTCTGAGCAAGGCACTGGAAGAGGGAGAAAGCACATGGCTAACTAAAATGACTGCCAGGAGTAAAATGGCTTTTAGCTCATGCTAATAGCAATTCCTACAATCTCTAACACCAGCACATGCTTTTTTCCTCATTACATCAATAGTTGGTTTAACAGTTAATGTGCTAATATGTAAAGATGATATCATGTGAAGAAGTTGTCAATGAGATCCTGACATAAGTCAACGCCTCCCTCCTCAACATTATCATCTTCATTTGGCATTTCTGGATCCCCACCTGGTGGGTCTTCATGGAGTCCATCCTCTGCGATGTAAGGGATGTTCTGTTGCAGGGTTATGTTGTGCAGCTTTTTTACGTGATTGACAAAGAAACGCGTCCTGACATGTGGAAGGCTCCATATGTAGAAAAGAACCTCATCCCCTATGGGGAGAAAAACAACACAGGACGGATCTCACCAAAGAGAAATAACACCGGGTAATAATACTACCCCATTCATGAAGGTTTGATTCTGCTTACAGAAGCTTGAAAGAAATCTTTGTGGGTCCACATTATTGGGACCAGACGAAAACAGAATGGCATGCGAAGAATTCGGGTGTCATACTAAAACAGAAAAGTAAAATTGTGTTTTAGATACTGTGGGAGAAATCAATTTATCCAGAAGAAGGTGGCTCTAACTACTGGGTATCCACCGTATCCACCGAAACACGTTGATGCACTTACGACACAAAATCTGATGGGCAGTGAAGGACACAGTGGATATTAATTATTTGAAGATACTCTTTATAATGAGCAGTGATTTAAATGGGTTAGTGGCTGCAAAGACATATGTGATTGTTTACTGTACTCTCCCTGTCTGTTTTTCATTTTCATTTTTATGTTTATGTATTTGTAATGAAGTGTCTTTGATTGTGAATTTGGACAAACATACATTGTCAAGTGTAATAAAAGGTTTTATATGTTTTTTTAATATAATATTTAATCATATTGTGATAGCGGTTTTATACTTTTTGATATTTACATGAAATGTAATAAGTGTCTTTTAGATTAGACATGGTGATTTATTTATAAATAAAGTGATAAAACCTTTCAATAACATGCAGGTGTGGTACTTGAACTTCAATGTAACCAGGGGTGTACACAAAGGGCCGAATTCCGATGTCGGACGGACCGGAGTACGTCCGACATCGGTCAGGAACTGTAACCGACTGACCTACTGTCGTTGTTTACAGACCTGCAAGTAGGATGCGACCAAACCCTGTTCAGTCGCAATCCTATACTCAACAATGGGAGCATGCATTCTGAACGAAGGTGTAGTTCATCCCTGCACCCTGTGGCGGGCACCACAAGTTGCCTGCCGCCGGGTGCAGGGATCAACTGGCGGGCACCATTTGGCGGCCTCGCACCCATGGGGGCTCTACTGGGGGCCCCCAAAGACAGTTCCCCACTGCCTTTTGTGCCAGACAGATGGGCACAAATAGGCAGTGGGAAACTGCCATCGTACTCCCTCGGCAAGAAAGAGGGGGCCGGGGGAGTAGTGAAGGGTTTCCGGGTGGCGGACGGGCTCTCCCAGCCCGCCGTAAGCCATGCAGAAAACCGAGTTGGATTCCTTTACGAGTGAGCCCATCAGAATGGCTCGGTTAGAAAGGAATCTCAATGGCACTTTCCGATGTGGCCCTTCCTGCCAACATCGGAATCGTGACCAAAGTGTTGATTGGGAACAAAGTATCAGTGGGAAGTGTGTGTGACATTGGACAAACAGGCCCAAAGGGAAGTCTCTTTTTGACTTAATAGTCTATGTTGTGCAGCAGGCTATGGTGATTTGGCACACCTTATCTTGTGAGTAAAGGAGTGCTCCTCCAGTCTTTCCTTAAGAAACATGATAAATCTGAAGCTAAGTCTGAAGGTAAAATTCAAAACTCCCGTTTCACTTATTGGACTATTGTCATTTTATTTATTCAAATTTTCTCAAATTTTCTTTGGTTTGGGATGTTTTTTGTGTTGTATTGGTACTGCATAAATACTTAACAAATTGCTTCTAAGTTTAGGCAGTCTGCTCTGTGATATACCTACCACAGGGTTGATCTCAGTTTAATTTAGTGACTTTAAGAGTCCGCCCTGACCAGGGTGGTGGTTATTGATTGAGGTGGGTACTCAGCTCCCTCAATTAATACTCCAATTTCTTACAGTAATGTATTTGGGGTATTTGTTATGTGGGTGAGTACATTGTGTTCTTTACAGGTTTTTTGTCCTGGTAGAAACCTCTTCTAATTTTTTTATGTGTTTTTTCACAAAATTAATTTTTATTTGTTGTTGCTTTTTGATTTTATTTTATTTTTCAGTTCTCAAGGACCAGCTCTTGAATTCACTTTTATTCAGGTTTTTTATGATAGACAAGGAATATGGATTTATTCTATTTCTTTTTTGTGTCTTTCATTTTTTCATTTGTCTGGGTTATTTTTGCCAATTGTTTTGGATTTGTTTTTTATGGACTCAAAGTATATTATGGAGATCAACTACAAAATTCTATTCCGTGTTGTCTGTCTTTCATTTTTTTGCAATTTTTGAGAATTTGTTTTCTGTGGGCTTAAGGTAGTCAACTACAAAACTGTTATTTTTGTTTCTTTTTGAAAGTGGGAAAATGTTTATTTCTTTTACAATTATTTATTTTAATGTGGTGTTATATTAATTGCTATATGCTTTATTTATTTGTTACAAATTTATGGTTTTAGTTGAAATTTTGAGTTGTATGTAGACTTTTAATATGAATTTATTTATTAATTTCAAATTTTTTCATTTTGACTTATCAGTCTTGTTCAAAATAATGTTTACATTTGATAATTTGTAAAAAATAATGTAGGTAATATTTATAAATAAATATATATATTTTTTAACATTGTTTATAGCACTGTTTTTGCAATGGATTCTAGGAAGTGTAGTTATTGTTTATGAATGTAGGGCCTCATTACGATGTCGCTCAGATAGCAACCGACAGGCCATCTGTTGCAGTCCAACTGACATCTGGTCCAACTGGCACATTATGATGTCGGCAGTCAGAGGCAGCAGACGGAGGGGCCAACCAATGCTTTTGACAGGCTCAAGGAGCCTCTTGGACCGCCCGTTCGGGCACAACCATAGGGATTACGATGTCCCTTTCAGACAGCCTTTCTACAGTGGTCCGAACGCCATCGCAAGGCTTTCAGAAATGGACTTTGGGGGCCCCTAGCAAGGCCACTGTCCCCCCGCAGACTCTTCTATGAGTCCTGGCAAGGACCTGTGTTGCCCCCTAAACATTCATACCTCCTGTGCAAGACTCCATATGGTGGAATCACACAACATACATACGATATTATGAATGGCATTAAGTCACTGCGTATCGAATGGTGTTAATTCACTGCGTACATTATATACGCCGTAAGAGTGCATCGTAATATCTCCTGTCCCCCGGGTGAGCTGATTAGGCGCAGAGGCCCAGAGAGTCCGAGGGATGCCTTGACAAATGTGTGACTACAGGCCCCCCTCCTCCCCAGCGAGATCATGATGCACTCATAAGGCATCTATAATATATAATATACGCAGTGACGTAACGTCATTGGATATGCAGTGACTTAACACCATTCCGTAATATCGTATGTATGTTGTGTGATTCTGCATGCCATGCAAGGTAAATGTGTTCCCATTTGGGACATTAAGGAGTGGTACCGAAAGGAACTATATTTGTATGGTCCTGATGAAGAGTCACTACCCCCCTGATTTTAACCATACCGACGAGGCAGGAATAAAATAGGATGACCTACTAGTCAGGTATTTTTAAAAATCTTGCTTCATACCCACACACTACTCCCCTCCCATACCATTGTCTTTATCTTAGAAAATACTAAAAAGTGCTCCCACGTATCCATCTGGTCAGACCACGCACCGATCAGTAGCGATTGGGAAGAACCCCAATAATGAAGCATACCACCATGGGGTAACCCTGGTAGGTGAGGGTTTTTTAGGAAAAACTGAGTTTTGCCCTCATTTCTTTCACTGTGGATAGTTTGTTTATCTCTAGGTTTTTTCTTCTTACTGGGTTCCTTTTTTATCAATAAAGTATCATTGAGGAGGGTAGACCCAGTTTTTCCTCTTCCTCCCCCCTTTTTGGATTCTGACTACATACACACTTGCACAGTATCTTACAGCTACTGGGGCCATTACTACCCTCGAGCAGCCACCAACCTTTTGGTTTTTTAACTGTGGCTGAGGGATCTCTTTCATTAAACCTGCTATTTACAGATACCCTCTAGCCACTTTTAACTCACCTATCACTTCAGGGTCACTACCTTGCACTCAATCATATGGCGTATAAATAAAAAGATCTCCACCAAAGCGACCCTTTAGGGGACCCGTAGGGCACTGCAGCACCAGCACTACAAGGAGCACCGCCCTATGATGAAGCATGACATCCCTCAGGATGTGTGAGGGCACCAACTTAGAGTCACTTTGACATTACTTCTTATCTCTCAAAAGCAACTCTCTCTGTCTTCTACTAGGAACAGTGGCCCTTTATTTTGATTGAATCATTATTTGGGAGCACAGGCACTGGACATTTATCTAGCTCTTTGTGCCCCTCCTTCTCTTTTTTTGAATAAGTGAATAAATACCTACATTTACAAGTTTGCTTGTAGAGTTGTTTTGCAAGTTGATGTTTTTGTTCGGCAGGGCGTCCTTTTCATCTTGGATCTTGCAAAGTTAACTATTGTTTGGAGATATAAAGATGAAAGACATATTTTAGTGATTGTTTTTCATTCAAATGGTACTCAGTTAATTATATTTAGCTTTACGTTAGAGAATGTGTATGTTCCTTTGTTTTTTAGGTGAATGGTAGCGAATTGAAGTGAATTGCAGCTCAATCGGGCAGTGTCGCTTTCATCTAGGCTTGGTGTTTTTGAATAAAAAGTGAATGTGGATTTTGTACTGTTTTTATATTCTTTTTAAAAAAAAATCTTTAAATATATATATATATATTTTTTTTTTATTAGTTTCATTCTTAGTTATGCATACATTGGAATCGATATTTCAGCAAGCAATTAATATATCCGTACATTAACAGGGGGAAGAAAGTAACTTTTACATGTTATTTGCGGCTCGATCTCTATTACGCCTCATTTCAAGTTGGAACGTTGGGGAAATACAGAGATTACCACGATAAACGCTCCATTTTCCCCATTTCCTGTCCCACTTCTTTGGGCATCCCCGAATTGTAAAAATGTCCTTTTCTGCAATCATACATTTATCAACTTCCTGTAACCATGCTTGTGTAGTTGGAGAACTTGTCGCTCCCCACCCCTTAGCTATTTCTCTTTTGACAAGGGGGTATCCAAGTGTAGCTAGTTGCTGTTCCACCTCTGTAAGATTCCTTGCCACCCATATATTAAGCAGGCCCAACCCCGGTGTAAGAGTCAATGCTTTCCCCAGGGCCGTTTGGATATGAGTCGTGGCCCCCTCCCATATCTGTAGAAGCTGCAAACATTCCCATACCGTATGATAAAAGGTAGCTGTGTGGTTGCAACTCCTGAGACAGAGTGAATCAGCCCTGGCCCCTATCTTTGCCAATGTTACTCCCGTTAAATATGATCTATGGAGAATTTTGAACTGTATCAATCGGAAGCGGAGGGTGATGGTCACCTCTCTAGGGGACATCAGGGCAGCCTGCCAGTCTTCATCCTCGAGTGATCCCAGGTCTCCCTCCCACTGCTCTCTGAGCTTGTGCAATGTGTTAGGTATGTTATTACACAATTGTTTATAGGTCAATTAAATGGATTTGGAATGTGGTGGCCCATCTAGCAGCCGATCTTGCAACGGTGACGACTCTGGTAACTCTGCGGGGTTCGGCAGGGCTGTGGTGAGGGCGTGCTAGATCTGCATGTATCTAAACTGTTCCCCCTGCGCCATCATGTACTGGTCCTGAAGCTCCTTAAAACTGATGACCGACCCCTTTTTGATCATGTCTCCGACTACGGAAATCCCGATGGCAGAGAGAACCCAACCTTTGGGCATACCATAGTGGTGTTGCTTTTGTAAGGACGTTTGACCACCCTAGTCGGGAGTTGGCCTGATGCCAGATAGCTACAGTATGAGAAAGAGGCCCAAAATATCGCCCTCGCTTCACTTTAGAGTACAGCGCTACCAGGTAACCAGAACGCCCAGTCTGATATCTGTCCAGCATGTATGCGGGCTCATTAGGAGAGCGGTATATCCACTGGTTTATCACCACTAGTTGCGAGGCCCAGTAGTAGAGTCTAAGGTCTGGGAGGGCTATTCCTCCATCGTACCAGCCTTTCGTTAGTTTTTTGGTGGCAATGCGGGGGTGGCCTCCCATCCCAGAGCAGGGTTCTAACCTCACTCTCCACCTCTGAGAAATATGTGTCCGGAACTCGATATGGGCAATTCTGGAGAATATATAAGAAGCGGGGGAGTGCAAGCATTTTAAACAGGGCAGCACGACCTGTCAATGACAAGGGCAAGGATCTCCAATGTTAACATCTGTTTTGAGCTGGGCCATTGGGGGTGGGGGCCAGGTTACGATCATAAAAGAGGGTAGGGTCAGACGTGGCATATATTCCCAAGTACCGAAAGCCCTCCACTGCCACCTCGCTTGCGCAATTTGGTGGGAGACGGGGGACCTGCCCCCGGAGCATAAACAGTGCTGATTTGCTCCAGTTTATTTGATGACCCGAGTACTTTCCAAAGTTTGGGAAAATATCCAGAACACCACAAATGGACTTATATGGGTAGACTAGGTACAGCAAGATATTATCTGCGTACAGGGATATTCAATCTTTCTGACCCTTTGCCCATTTCAGGCCCCTCACCATCCCGTCTCGACGGATCCAGGCGGCCAGCGGTTCCAGCATCAAGGAAAATATCAATGGGGACAGAGGACAGCCCTGCCGGGTTCCCCTTCGCAGCATGACTATTCGTGAGGTATAGTTATTAACTCTCACTTGGCCCTGTATATCTGTGTAAAGTAGTTTAATCCAGCCTAAAAATTTCGGGCCAAATCCCATCTTGGTCAAGACTTTGAATAAGTACGGCCACTCAATGGAATCAAATGCCATAGAGGCATCTAGTGATAGCACCACAGCTTCTTCTTCCAGGAATTCCCTCCGTGCCAGCACATTGTTAAGTCGGCAGGTATTCACTGCTGTGTTTCTCTCCGGCATAAACCCAGACTGGTCAGGATGCACCAATGATGAGATAACCGGAGCCAATCTGGTGGCTAGGACTCTATCTAGGATCTTAGCTTCCGCGTTGATCAATGAAATCACCCGGTAGGAACCGCACTGGTCACCAGGCTTCCCTGGCTTACGGATTACAACTATAGATGCTACTTGTTGGTCACTGGGCAGCTTCCCTTGCTCGTAGCTTTCATTGTACATGGCGCGCAGATGAGGGGCAACGTGTGAGGCAGTTGCTTTTAAGAATTTGATGGGTATCCCATTGGGCCCCGTGGCCTTCCCTGGGTGAATTTGGCTTATAGCCTTTTGAATCTCTTCATCCGTCAAGTCACCCTCCAGAGCGTCTTTGTCCTTGGGATGTGTTATAGTACTGCCATTGGACATGGTCAGGCTCAACACCCACCTTTCCCCTTGCTCTCTCTTTTCTAACCAGGCCAGTGTCTTCCCAGTCCTGTCTCCCAGTTCATATAGGCGGTGCTGTATATTGAGGTGTTTGGCCAACATATGTTCCCTTGCTTTGATCCTATACTCTTCTTGTTTTATTGCGAGGTGATGCAATGCGTCTTCTGAGGGCATATCCGTGCTATTCCGTTCTAGTTTACGAAGCTCATCTTCCAGTTGGGCTAACTGGCCATGTTTTTTCTCTATGTATCCCACCTTTAGGGATAAGGCATGTCCCTTTAGAACCACTTTATAGGCCTCCCACAAAATTTGCGCTGACGTTACCGAGCCAACATTTTCGTTAAAATAATTACAGGTTTGCTGACAGAGTTCTGCTTTGATATCCGGGATTTTCAGTAACCACAGCTTTAGAAATATAGTGGAGTGTGGCTGCCTCTCCCAGTGTGTGAGTTTGACTATGACCGGAGAGTGATCTGAGATGCCTCTTGGCAGAACACTGGGTTTTTGAAAATTTCCAATGGAGGCTGCGTGTTTTAGGAAATAGTCAATACGAGATGAGCTTCTGTGTGCATTTGAATAGTACGTGTAGTGGATATCATTGGGTTTCAAGGTACGCCACACATCTACTAGACCCATGGCTGTAGTGAATTCTTTCATGTGTACATTGGGACGTGCCCCCGCCCGCCGGGGGCATCTATCCTTATCATCCTCCATGATCATGTTGTAATCTCCTCCCATGACCAGTGTGCCCACCGGAAGGTCAGTCAATATTCTGCCGAGAGCTGCCAAAGCTTCCTTACCCAATGCAGGAGGTAGGTATGCTGAAAATATTTTAAGTGCCCTCCCCTCCCACTGGGCATCTAGGACACCAAATCTACCCCCTGGGTCTGCCCAGGTATTCTTTACAATAATAGCTAGGTTCTTTTTAACTAGAATCCCAGTTCCCCTGAATCCAGCGGTAAAGTCAGCGTGTACCGGGAATTTTTAACCCCATCATGTGAGGGCTTTACTTTTGTTCCCCAGCATGTGCGTTTCTTGCGACAGACACTATGTACGGGGCCTGTCGTTTCAGGTGCTGCTGGACGATTCCTCTTTTAAGTTTTATCACCCAGTCCGTTTACGCTCCAGGTAAGTATATAGATCGACAAATCCAATTTACCCCCCATCATCCGATGTGGTGACAGTGAGAATGCGACAATTGAGGAGGAGAGCATGGTTAACAATCCCCTCTGTTGGTACAGTCACGGCGTGGCCTGGCTCGTCCTCCCAACGATTGAAAACAGGTGTGAACTCTGCATGTGGCAGAATGCATAGACTACTTTGTGAATCAAACTTTCCTAAAGACAATAAATACCAATCCCTCCATCCCCTTACCCCCCCTCCCTGCCTCCCTGCCCATGGATTCAAAACTACCCACTCCCCAACTAGGTAGAGTGCCTCTCCCCATCCCAAAAATACAGAAAGTTGTGGGTTTGTAGTCCCCCATCCCCGCCTATAGCTATCAGTGGTATACCTCCATTCTCGGAGCTCCCAGCCCGACCCATGTAGGAACAAAATAACACAATTCACAAGTGAGGTTGTGCGACAGTAACAGTGCTATATCAAATGTCCTCCGGACCAGTAAGTCACTATTATAGTAGGAACGTTCTCACCAATGTCTTGGAGCACACATGGAGGTAGATTTCCCTGCAGTCCCCATCATCTGCACAGCTGTACCACTGAAGTTGCACCTATGTGTTTTTAGTACCAACGGAGCCGTCTTCTGAAAGAGTCCCATCGGTGTCCCTGTGCATCCTTGACCCTGCGTTTCGATCTCGACGGTGGCCACCAACTCTGCGCCATCCCTCCAGCCATTTCCACGCGTCTTCCGGCGAGGTGAAGAACCACGTCTTTCCGTCTGATTCCACTCTCAGTTTCGCTGGAAACAACATGGCGTATTTTACCTCTTGATCCCGGAGCTCTTTCTTCACTGCCTGAAAGCTTCGCTGTTGAGCCTGGACCTTGGCCGTGAAATCTGGGAAGAACGTTATTTTGCTATTCTCTACCTTGAGTGGGGGCCCCACCTGTGCCGTTTGCAGAATGATATCTCTGTCTCTATAGTTAAATACACAAGCTATTAGTGGTCTCGGAGGGGCGCTGGGTTTTGGCCTTCCTCCCGGGACTCTATGTGCTCGTTCAATTGAGAAATATTTGGAGAGACATTTGGGCTGCAGATGTTTCACTAGAATGTCTTCTACAAAGAGATCCGCCGCTGGCCCCTCAGCCCGTTCCGGCACACCTAAGATACGGATATTGTTTCTGTGGGCCCTTCCTTCATAATCATCCAGCTGTTGCGCCATCCTCGTATCTTGGCTCTGGAGTTCGGCAGTCTGGGGTTGGAGTTGTGCCGTGTCATCCTGCAGTGACGACGTGACTATTTTGAGGTCTTTAACTTTCTCGTCCATTTTTCGAAAGTCTGCTCGCAGTAGGGATACTTCAGTGGTGATAGAATCAAGGGAGGACCACACTTCACTGATGGCTTCCAGCACGTCCCGTAGGGTAGGTTCTGACTGAGGCCCGACTCTTTTTGCTACCCCTGGTCCTCCATTCGCTGCATCTCCTGGTCCTCCCCGGTCTTATTCCATGCGAACTTTGCGAGTTTGCCCTGCACTGTCGCTTTCGGTCCCCTTCTCGTCGCCATGTCGGGCTCCGTGGCCTATGGGGCAGCAGTAGGTAGGAAGCGCCGGTCAGATAACTCCAATCACCTGGGCAACAGGGACAGTACTGTCGCTGGCCCACTGCCAATTGTATCTGGGACTATCCCACAGGGATCCTGTTATCGCCGCAATATATGGCTCCAGTGGGTAGGCGTCATGCATGTGCGGGTGTCTTCAGGGCTCTATCAGTAAGTGCCCCTCCCAACCGAGTTGCCAGGGCGTGGACCTCCCTTTTCTTCAGTACCCTGCAGCAGTAAGGTCTGCAGGTCTTTCTAGACCTCTACAGCCGCATCAGTCTTCCCCAGGGCATCAGGGAGGGGTCAGATCGCAACACTGGCACCTTTAGCGCAGTCCCCGATATCAACAGGATAGCGGCCCCCTTCCCATTTGCTATTTTAGGCCTTTGCTAGCCTGTGATGATTGCTCCCGTCTCACTCAGAAGCCACAGGGGTGAGTATCAGCCCCCTCCGTCGAGCAAATCTGCCCCAATCTGCTGGGGGGCATGCTGTATGCAACTGTGGCACAGGCAGGAACAGAGGGGGGGCCCAGGCCACAGGCAGTTATTAGGCCTTGAACTCACCGACACCTCCCCCGCAGCTCGCAGTCCACGGGGCCCGGATCTCGTTAGCGGTTCCTTGTCTTTCCCGCTAACAGTTAGGAGTACGCGGCTGCGCTCACCACAGGCAACGACGGTCCCAGCTGAATTTATCTGCCGCAGCGCTGGCTGTGCCCTACCTCATCTTCCCGCCAGTGAAGCGGCGTTATCTCCTGCGGTGGCGCCAGGGCTCGGGCAGCTTCCTTTGTTTCTGGCCTTCCAGGCCCTCAGGCCGGGACCTCTAGTAGCGGCCTCACCCGGCAAGTCCAGCAACACTTCGCCCGCGTGCTGCCTCCTCTTCCCCGCAGGCTCCGATCTTCATCGACGCCAGGTACGTCAGCCGCCCCGCTGATCAGGGGAGTCCTCACCGGGTAGATAGTGGCGAGTTGCGCTTGCATCTTCGGTTTATCTCCCAGGGGTCCGGATGCCGCCATGTTCGTTACCCGCCATCCGCCGCAAGTTTTGCCCCGGATTACCGACTCTTAATGGGGCCAATGCAGCCAGTTGTCTGCCCACGTTGCTCTTGGGGCTGGGAACCGTCTTTTCTTCAATAATGCTGCCGTTTTGGGGTCAGGATGATGCCGGATTTATTGCAGGAATGTGGAGCTCCTCTAGCTAGCCGCCATTAGCTTCGGCTGCTAGCCACGCCACCCCTGTTTTTATAGTCTTAATTGAATTAGTAGACATAATCCATTGGTTACTTTGCTTTAAGTCATAGTTTATAGGTTAGTTTAGATAGTGGGTTTTTTTACCGTTTATTCCTTATTTTGTGAATGCTAACTAAGGTTTATGTTTAAGTGTTATGTATATGTATAGAAATGTAATGTTTTCATAGGAAATATTTTATGAATTGGTTTCAATGTTTTTTTTTGTTAGAAGTGCGATTTCTGGTTGGCTAGGGCATGCGCCTAAGCCAGGCAGAAACCACCACTCTAGACACGGCAAGGGAGTTACACACCTAAGATAACCCCTACGCACCCCCTTGGTAGCTTGGCAGAGCAGCCAGGCTTATCCCAGAGGCAATGTGTAAAGCATGTGCACAACACACACACACAACAGTGACACACTAGGCACACCACAAAGGAAACACCACACAACGTTATATCAAAAAATAGCCTTTGTATTACTCATAAAACACATTAGAACATATTCATATATATATATATATATATATATATATATATATATATATATATATATATATATATATATATACACTGTGCTACCTGGCACTTAGCATGACTTTACAGGGATTATATACACTACAGGGCCAATCAGGCCACTGTCATAACCATCACAATTCCCAGTTAGCAAAAGCAACCTGTAACTACTGGTAAGGGCACACTTAGCATAAGCACATTATACATAAATCATGAGGCAATCATAGCACTTCCTTATATAGCATGTTATGTAAAACATAATCAGCCATAGTGCAGTGCATCACTATCACTTCACACATGGGTACTCAGCATAGCACGTTATGCATATTATCATTAGCAATAGAGTACCAAAGTACCCACTTTCAAAGGGCACACATTAGGCAATATCTCAGCACAATATGGACTAAAAACCACAGCAGTGCAGGCAGCCAACATTATAATTGTGCACATATGGTAGCAAGGGGAGGGGCGCACCACCTCCCTCGGCGGGGCGACCTCTCAGTGTACCTCATGCAGGCCTAGAATTCCCCTGGTTATCAAGGCAGCTGCCCATTACAACATGGGGCAGCTGCAGTACCTGGCAAAGGGAGCTGTGCCTACTCTGCTCCCTGCAAGGCTTCTTGCTGGGTTGACTCTTCCCTGGGGCCTCTTGGCCCCTCAGTAGAGAAATTGGCGGCCACGCGAAGCAATCATTACCGCGTAACCGCCTTCCTTCATGCAGGAGTCCGTGCCTGAGCTTACATTGGCTCCTTTTCCCAGCTCGTGGCTGCCTGCATCTCCCAGGAATGGGGAAGAAGAAAAAAGGAACGAGCAGCAGGACTCAGAGTGAAACCTCTGCTGGCCCTGCCCACAACCAGGCGTCCTTCACCTGACTTCCTGCCTCCTCTCTCTGGCCACCGAGCGGAGTCTCCGGCAGCTTCCCCGCCACAGCAATCACCAGCAAGGAGAGGGAGAGCACTTCCTTTCTGCATCCCTCCCCTCTTACTCCTCTTGGACCTCCTTTCTGCTGACCGGGACGCAGGTGAGGCAGCAGGCTCTACTTCTCCACCAGCCACGACAACCGATAGGCTCCTGCAACATGCGGGGGCCCCGCCGACAACCAGGCGTAGTCTTGCTTGACTTCCGGTGACCTCTTCCTCACTCTTTTCACATTGCTAGGGCAATCCTCGGCCGGGATTTCCTGCTGCTTGTGCTCTTCTCACAGCCCGGGGCCAACCAGCAGAGCCCTGGCTGCAGGACCAAAAGCCTGGCCATGGAGGAGAGTGCAGTGCTGCCCCCGCCTTTCCATAGGGCAAAAAGCTTTCCTCTCATGTAGCACTGAGTGAGCTCCCTCCTGTGGCGCTCGACCTCACAGCACTCTCAAAGCACGCTCTGCCCCCTTCTTAAAGATGAAACGCTCTGTCAGCCCATATCCACAGGAGCAGCTCGATGAGAACACAAAGCGCTCAGGTTTTCTCTGCACGGGGGCGCTGGGAACCCAGATCACAGACAGGCCAGCGCACTGGGTAGACCTGGGCCCAGGCAGTTCAGCTCACACGGCCCTCCAGGAGAGGAGAAGTCCTTTGTGGTGGTTCCTCCTGGCACCCAGCAGTCCTTCCGTGCTGTCTTCAAGTAAGCACAAAGCACCCAGAAATGCCCACTTCTCAAAGTGGTATTTCTAAAACAGTGATAATAAATCTGCGCACACCATTACGCAGCATGTATTATTCCAAACATACAAAACTTAATCACCCTACTCCTCTCATGTCAGGAATTACCACTGAAACACAGTTCAGGGACTCCCCAATGCATTCCTATGAGAGGGCAGTCTCACAGTGGTAAGAAAGCAAATAGTCTATTTGTCACTACCTGGACATGCAACACAGTTAAGGCATATGTCCTACCTTTTACCTTCAGCGCACCCTGCCCAGAGGGCTAGCTAGCGCCTCTACTATTTTTTCTTCAGAGAAATCACCGTCTTATCACTTTTATATATTGTAACTCACGCAACTCTCCCCTTTTAAATTCCAGATGTCCCTATAATATTAGGTCCTGAAGAGACCCTGCATCATTGGAAGGGTCGAAACGCCATCGACATATAAAAAAACGAATCATTGTATCAGCACTGGTCATCTTACACAGTGTCTGAGTACACCCAAGAATTGTAAATGGTCGTTTTCTGAATGTTGGAAACCAAGCTGTAAATGTCACTACTTTCACCAATTAGTATTTTGGTTCCATTACACACTGGGGACACTAAGCACTATTTGTTTGTATATATTTGTAAAGTTTATTTAAAATTGACATAAACTGTGAATATTCAAGCATACTGTACTTGGCCTCCTCTCATTCTGATATCCATATGACCCATTACTATTCCCATTGTGCTTTTTCTTATTAATATAGTTTATTATTGTTTCCACAAGAACTCCTGTTTCTTGACATACAATACTTAACCTGGTTCATTGTGAGGAGGGTTTCCCTTGTGTTTTTTATTACATGTAGGGCGGTGGCTACACCGCAAGGGAGATATTTTCTTTAAAGATTTGTCCCCTACACCCTATGTGATCATATGGTTCACTTGTTCGCTTGGTTTAAGATGTCAGACAGTGAGGCGGCCCTGTACACAGATGAATTTATTGTAAAAATTGTGAGTGGCCCGTCCCTCTTTTCAACTCAACCTACAATCACGACTAATCCAAGACAACACTTACTTGAGAAATTGGAAAAGGCCAAGAAAAAACACATACGAACAGAGTTGCATGCTCGCATGCTAACGGAATACCTAAAAGCAGGTATTATTCCCCAAGGACTTCAAATCAGGAACGTCCCTAGTATTTTTCGTGAGGATTCCAGATTTAAGGGCAAATTTAGTAACATTTCTACAACCTGCTCACGCCATTGGATGGTGCTAGAGGTAGAAACCGCCATAGAACACGCCAAAACTGAGTTACAAGAAATTGAAGAATTGGAGAAGGAGCTGTTAGGAGGGGACGGAGTCACAGAAGCCAAAACATTGTTAGACAAACTCAACAAAACTATAGATGATATCAATTCATTTGAACTTAAAAAAAGGCAGATAAGGTCACCAAGGATATCAAAAACTTTACCAAAGAGAGAGCCTATCCCTACCTCCGAGATGATTAATGTACCACAGGAGGTCCCCTGAACAGACAAAACACCTGGGGTAGATTCAAATGAAACCAACCAGTGACATTCACTGAATCATCAGGTGGCTCAGAAAACTCAGACCCCCAACCAAGCACCAGTCGTCAAGATAACCGACAGGCTCAACCTTTTTTAGAACGGGGAGGGAAAGCGAGAGGCAGACCATGGCATCAACATGCAGGAGAACGACAGACCAGGCGCAAACATTATCAGTGGGGCCCTCAGCCATACTAAGAACAGAGACAGATACCAATAATGTAATCCCTATCTTTAATTTATCTCAGCATATTCTTTCATCTAGTGAAACATCTCTGCTGAGCAAAGGTCTTTCGTTCATTATTACTGAACGCATTAATTTCTTTGACCTCAAGACAGAAATATACCAATTTTTCAGAAAGTTAAGATTAAGAATATTCTTCCTAGATAAGGAACCCATGTCATCTGACTCTGTTACTGGTCTCAGACCCCCTTTGACATTCTATCCTACGAATGGTATGATGCCTCTGGAACTTCTCGTGTTTGAGAAAATCATACTATCAGGCCTTGATAACCTTCAAAAATCAAAATACTAGGGGCCCGATTCACAGAACTAACTTAAGACAAAATCCTAAACTTACCACCATTTTGGTATTCACAGAAGACACTTACACATTTCGGTATTCACAGAAGTTAGGAGTCCTAACTTTAGGACTCCTAAATGCCTTTGTGAATACCGAAAGTCTTAAAGTTAGGATTTTTCTCAGTTTAGGAGTAGTAAAGTTAGGACTCCTAACTTTAGGACTCCAAAATCCCTTCTGTGAATACCAAAAGTCTTAAACTTAGGATTTTTCTCCGTTTAGGAGTAGTAAAGTTAGGACTCCTAACTTTAGGACTCCTAAATGCCTTCTGTGAATACCGAAAGTCTTAAAGTTAGGATTTTTCTCAGTTTAGGAGTACTAAAGTTAGGAGTACCCTGAGCCGCTTTGGGTTGACAGAGACAGCTCGAGGTATGAGCAGCTGAGCTGTGCTTTTATCGTTTTTAAGACTGTGGTGACTGTGTATTTTTAAATACTTTTTCTGCTGCTACTTCGTAGGCAGTGCAGGCTTACCTGTGGGACTTCAGTAAGCGGCGATTTGTCTTGGCTCCTTCATTCTTCCTGCTCGCCCCGGTCCGACGCGGCAATTAGTGCTGTTGCGCGGAGGGCGGAGCAGGTGAGAGCAAGACACTTCCGGGGACAGACAGGAAGCAGGGCACATAAAAACGGATGCTCCGGCGGCCGCGTAGCGGTGTCCAGGGCAGTGGCAGTACCCTGAGCCGCTTTGGGTTGACAGAGACAGCTCGAGGTACGAGCAGCTGAGCTGTGCTTTTATCGTTTTTAAGACTGTGGTGACTGTGTATTTTTAAATACTTTTTCTGCTGCTACTTCGTAGGCAGTGCAGGCTTACCTGTGGGACTTCAGTAAGCGGGTTTTGTCTTGGCTCCTTCATTCTTCCTGCTCGCCCCGGTCCGACGCGGCAATTAGTGCCGTTGCACGGAGGGCGGAGCAGGTCAGAGGAAGACACTTTCGGGGGCAGACAGGAAGCAGGGCACATAAAAACGGATGCTCCGGCGGCCGCGCAGCGGACGCGCCGCTGGTGCGCCGATGGCGCACCTAAGGCAAGCCCGTCTGCGCCCGTCCGCGCCCGTCCGGGGCTCGGGGCCACTCCTCCTGGTAGTTTCGGCTTGACACTTTGCTATTCTAGCCAGGACCTTCGTGCCCTTTGCCCCCATACTGCTGATATCTGTGCTCATAACATGCAAGTCGGTGGCCCATCTAGAATGTGCAGGCACTGTGCCTTTTCGTTCAACTATAGATACGAGAGAAAGGGGGGTTCGCCCGTGTTGAGTTGCTGTCTTTTGAACTGTCGATCTCTTAAGAAGCACAGGCTTGAGATTCATGATCTCCTGATCGACAAACAGGTGGATGTTATGTTTATTACAGAGACCTGGTTGGATGAGGACTCTGTCCCGGAACTTCTTGAGGCGATTCCATATGGCTACACTGTAAAGCGAATTGATAGGGACTCGGGCAGAGGAGGTGGGGTGGCAATGATTTATAAACACGCCATCCAATGCCACCTTGAACCCATCTCTCTTATCGATAGTGAGGCAGGACGTTTTACCATCACGATTGATAGTAACTGCATTATCAAGGGCCTCCTGGTCTATCGCCCTCCGGGCTACCCCTCCCGTTTTATTTCTAATCTGGTTGAATATCTCACTCAACCAGCCCTGCGCTATAGCAAGTTCCTTGTGTTGGGCGATTTGAACCTACATCTGGAAGATGCAGTATGTACGGTGGCTGTAGCACTAAAACAGGAACTCGAGACACTACAGCTAAATCTTAGTGCTACCTGGCCCACGCACCAGAAGGGTCATTTGCTTGATCCCATTTTTACTAACTGGGAGGCGGTAGAGGTTGGTCCACCACAGCCCTTGGTTTGGACTGATCAACATCTAGTCCCTTTTGTTATGCGATTGCCTAAGCCTAAGGTGCAGGAGAACTTGCAGGAGGGAATAACCTATCGTAAATGGGGTGGCTTTTCCCCATGCAAGTTTAAGAACGCCCTCTTGATAGGGGGGTCCACCTGGGGGGGAAGATGCTGACAGTGCTTGCTCAGAGTTGGATAGGAGGCTAGCAGAAGCACTCAATAGTACTGCCCCTTGGTCATGGAAAATACTAACGAGTGCAAAGAAATCTGCCCCATGGTTTAATTCAGTGCTGAAAAATGCTAAGGCAGACTGTAAACGAGCTGAAAGGCAGTGAAGGAAGGACTTTTCTACCCCAGGAAGGTGCGAGTACAAAGCGGTGCTGAAGGCATATCATGGACTCATCAGGAAAACTAAGGCAGAATATTACCTTGAAAGAATTGGGTCTGCTGGGAATTTTACTAGGGAATTATTCAAGGTTTATGAGGAGATCTCTTCCTTGGACACAGTGGCAGCTCCTGCTGCAGGGTCAGTTGAACGCTGTAATCTCATAGCGAATTTCTTCTCTGACAAAGTTGTGACTATCTACTCCACTTTTCCTGAGTCGGCCGGGGTCGACCAGGACCTTCTGGATGTGTCAAGACCTATAGGTGAGGATGAGAGACTTGAGAGTTTTGTGATCCCTCCCCCTGAAATCCTGAAAAAGTTCTGCCTGAGCATCAAGTCAGGCTCCCCAAAGGATCCGACCTCCCCGAGTAGGCTTAAGGGGTGCTTAGAAACCTTGGAGCCCTTTATCAGACATCTCTTGGAGGTCTCATTCAGGACCAATACAGTCCCTGGTCGTTTGAAGGAGGTAGTAGTACTTCCACTCCCAAAAAAACCACAGTTAGGCCCGGAGCGATTAGATAATTTGCGACCTACATCTCTTTTACCCTACTTTGCTAAGATCGCAGAGAAAGTGGTAAATGAACAACTTACAGCTCACATTAGGAAATGTCATCTCCTTCACCCCACTCAATCAGGTTTCCGTAAACACCACTCGACCGAGTCGGCCCTTCTGTTGGCAACTGAGACCATTCGGGAATATGTGGATGCTGGTCAAACGGCCGCCCTGATCCTGTTGGATCTTAGTGCGGCCTTTGACACGGTAGCTCACCACACTCTAGTTCACCGTCTAAAGAAAGGAGGTGTGTCTGGGAGGGTCTTAGATTGGCTTATATCATTTCTAGCTAATCGCAGCTTCCAGGTGAGGCAGGGCGAGTTCTACTCTAGGGTCATGGGATTGCAGCAGGGGGTTCCTCAGGGCTCAATTTTGAGCCCAACTTTGTTTAATCTCTATGTGGCTCCTTTAGCAGAGATCGCTGAAGGTTTTGGGATTAAAGTCGTCTCATACGCCGACGATACCCAGTTGGTGGTGTCCTTGACACAGGAACAGAAGTCGGCAGGGCCCAATCTGGTAGCGTGCCTGCAAGAATTAGCCTCTTGAATGGACAGAAACTGTCTGAAACTTAACGGTGATAAGACAGAAGTACTGGTGGTGGGAAGAGCTCCATCCGTATGGTCCTCTGCTTGGTGGCCACAGAACCTGGGCCCTACCCCTGTGCCATGTGCCCAGGCCAAAAACCTGGGGGTTTGGATGAACCCTCACCTATCTTATTGTCGTACTTTAATATTCGGGACCACGTAGGGAACAGGGCCCTACCCCTGTCTATCTTGGTATTAGCGAACCGCAAATGGTAAATGCGGCATGTACGAGTGCTTTACTTATCGTTCTAGCTATGAATGCACTGTGTACACGTTATTCTGCTGCACTACGCGGGTTCCATTTTGGAAGCAGTGGCCATCTTGTCATTGCCCTCACATAGGCTATAATGGAGCAAATACGGGCCTCACAGTACATGGGCTTCTTCTCTGACTTCTCTGTGACCTGGGCAGCTGGCTCTGCTGCCCCGGGTCAAACTGGTCTCACGAGCTCCCCTTCCTCTCTCCACCTGTGATTAGCATCAGGGCTTGACCCGTCATAAAACCCTTTCATTCTACACAAGCCCCTGGCTAATCTCTTTCGCACCTGGCTGTTCCTGCTTTATGACTTGGTTCCCAAAACAGGAGATGCTCATGTTTATTGGGGGGATCTGTTTACATGTAATGTGGGATCTGAACCTTGTTGTGTAAATCATTGTGGGCTGGCCGAACTGGAATGTGGGATGGTCATCATGACTCTGCCTTTTCTTTGTAATGTACACTTGCATATTGCCGTATCATAAAACCTAGGAATGTATGCTTGAGGCAGGAAAAAGGGTATTTAAGATGAAGTCCATTCCTATGATTTTCAGCAGTCTCCTGAGAACATACACGCTGTTGTACTTCTAGGATACCTGTCATTGGTCTGCAGCCAATAAACGATTCTTTGACTTCACCCAGAAGACTCTGTGTTTCTGTAGGTCCGGAACAGGGTGAACCCAGAAGTCATAGGGTGTGTGTCCCTGCACCGCTGGGTCTAAATTACCCAGTACTTCAGTTTGGCGCCCAACTCGGGACGATTTCAGCGGTACCAGTCCAAGCCAGAGGTTCGTGAGGAGCTTCGTGTGGAAATTCTGGAGGAAGGCCGCCACTTCATCGACCCCTGCATGTCGACGTGGTCCGAAAGTCTTTTCTGCGAGGTTCTCCGCGTCCCGACGGCTACGAAGGACTGCTGCCCTGATTAATCGACCTGTTTTGGACCCTTGACGAGTTTGAGAGAGCGAAACAATCGAGAGAGTCTTCTGGTGACGCCATCGATTAGCAATATTCAGTTAAGTATACGTGGAGCGTCTCCCATTTGTTTTGGTATCCTTCGGGATCGTTTGGTTTGATTTGGTAATAGGTGATTTGGTGTTTGCAAACCCCAAAGCCAGAGGACTCGTGTATTCACGAGAATATCGTAATCGATAATCCTTTGACGTTTGGATCTAGACTAGTGAGCGAAGATGCCTGGTTCTAGAATATTTGGTAGAATATTTTGTTTGGGTTGTGGAAGAGATTTCCAGCTGGAAGAATCATGCCCGGTTCCTCCGGTTGGAACTCCAACTTATGAGCTCTATGTAAAACATGGCGTAGGCCCCATTGCATATAACGAAGTATGGATCCACTACACCAGAAAAGACGGTGTTTTAAAATGGCCCCAAAATGGTAGTTTTGATACCGATATTTTAGATAATTTGGAAATTAAATTGTTTAAGAAGAAAGCCCGGCCGGCGATGTTTGACTCTTTCCGCTTATGGCGAAAGGAAGCCAAACAAAAGGAAATTAAGCTAGCGAAAAAGAATAAGAGAGAAAAAGGTATGACAGTAATGCAAGCAGCTGTACAATTTAAAGACAATGAGGAGGAGCAGATGAGCGAGCAATTACACAGGCAGCGCAAGTTAGGGATTGACAAATGTTACCCAGCTTTACCACATTCTAAGCAGAATGAGTTAGAAGAAAAGGAGAAAGATCCCTTGATGTCGCATTTGTTGAGTTCGCCACCCCCGTATGCGCAAAATGCCACGGCGCCTCCCCAGCTTGTGAATATGCCTCCTCCAGTCAATATGCCGCAAGCTTTGCCACAACCGCCAGCTGCTTTGCAGCCGGCTCTTATCCCTGTAGCGCAACCCTCTCAAGGGTTGCCAGTTGTGTTTCCAACTGCCCCCGCACTTCCTGCGACTTTGCCTAATTCAGCAGCTGCCTCCCCTAACACTCTTCCTTGCACCACTCCAGTACCCGTTTCTACATCCTCTTTTCTTCCCTCTGTTTTTCCCCCTGTTTCCGCTTCAACTTCTCCTTCAGCGCGACAGCGTTTAGCTAATGTGGTTACTACATTAATGTCGCCTCTCTTTGAGTCGTCTGGTGCGACTCCTGGTTTACGGCGTAAGCAATTGCGTAGTCAATTGCCTAACCCTGATGAGAAAAAGGTAATAGACAGCATGGCGCGTAGATGGATTGTTTTCCCTTCATTGTATGATGTGGAATCAGTTGTCAGCGTTTTCCATCAATGGGATGCCCCAAAACAGAGATATGTGTTTGAGAAAATGTGCGAATTTCTCTCTGAAGAATTGGAGGATAGTGGTAAAAATCCGAGCCCGCAGGAATTGTGTAGAGTGAGGTTTGATTTTGGAACTGGTATAATCGTGGACCGCGATATAGATAAAGCAGTTGCAGTTGTATTGTCCTTCAGGAATGATGATTGTCAACAGTCATTGTTTGAACAAGATGTCCTTGTGGGGAAAAAGGTAAAAGCGCGACAATACCCCATGAGAGAAGTTCCCCCGGTATGGAAGGAAGCAGTCGCAGCTGCCGGTGGTAACCCCGCTGTGCCAGCGCATTTCCAACGTGTTTGGGTGCATGTTCCATGGAAGCGCTCTGAGGTGTTAGCGCTTAAGCAGACATTACCCGATCCCCGTAAAAACCCAGCAGGTTATTATAAAGAGTTGTCACAAACAGCAGGATCATGCGTTATGAATTTGGCAGACATAGACATGTTGTTTGGTAATGTTGTTCCACAGCCTCTATGGGGGTCAATACGTAATGCAGATCACGATGCAGAACTAGGGGATACATGGGCTAACATTATTGCTGCTGATACTAGACAAACTGGTGGCGCGAAACCTGAGCCTTTAGTAGCTGAACTGCCTGGTAGAATCATCACATATATGAAGACACTAATGCCTGCGATGCGCGTAAATTGGGACAAGTTATCTGCGTGTAAACAGAAGAAAGATGAGACAGTGTCAGACTTCTTTACTAGGTTTGAAGAAACGTTTATTGACCACAGTGGGCAGGATATGAGTACTGAGGGTGGCCAACGGTTATTTGTGGATAAGTTTGTGCAGAATTTACTTCCTGACCTGTGTAAAAAGTTGAAAGATTCAGAGAGTTCTTGGGCTGTTTCTTCTTCAGCGCAAATACTGGCTACTGCACAGTATTATGAAAATAGAGATAAAGACGAGAAAGATAGGACAGAGAAGAAAACAAAGGAATTAAAGACAAAGGTCCTTTTACAGCAGGCCTATCCACCACGTGGAGGTCAGAATAATTATAGGCAACCCCAAGGTGTTTATCACCAACCCCAACAATTTCAGAACAATCAGCAAATGAATGGGTATTATCAACCACGTGTCCCTGTGGGTCCCAACCAATGTTCATACTGCAAAGAGGAAGGTCATTATAAATATAGTTGCCCTAAATTAATGCAACGGAACGGTAATGTGTATGGCGCTAGAGGTAGGGGTGGTCAGCAAGCTCCTAGAGGCAGAGGGCGTGGAAGTGTTCCCCAGAACGCGCGTCCTCTTCCGCCCCAAAGCGCCATTAATAGCTTTGATCAGCAAGCTAACGCGACTAGTAATACGGCCCAGTATTACAATAATGATTATTATGTGGAGGACGGTGATGCAGAAAGTAGTGATTACTAGGACAGCCATAGACAGAGAGAGGGAGTTGTTTCAGTGCCAGTGGATCAGAGTGGACCGTATGTTGATGTGACTACAGCAAATGTAACGGAGCCTTTTCTGCTAGACACTGGTGCTGCAAAGAGTTCAATCATGCATTCAAAACTCCCTGGCGCACCTTTGTCTGGCGATATAAATGTTTCAGTAGGTTTTTCTGGCGCCCCGGTTAGGAACCCGATTTCTAGTCCCATGTCACTTTCTGTTGGGCCTTGCGAGCTGAAAGCACCCCTGATTCTGACAACAGGTTGTGGTGAGAATTTGCTGGGATTAGATTTGTTGAAAAGATTGCATGCTACACTGTACTGTTCTCCTTCAGGAGTACAACTTACATTAGGCAAGAAAGTGATTTCCCCAATGTACTTGTCTAAAAACACAATGCCACCTGAATTGTCATCCCTTCCGGATGCCCTTTGGGCTACTGGTCCCAATGACGTGGGCCTCTTGGAGATACCGCCATACGTGGTGACTTTAAAGACTAATGTCAGACTGCCACGTATTCCCCAGTACAAAATCTCTAATGAAGGCCAGAAAGCATTGTTAGACATTGTCGGCGACTTGATTAATAAGGGTGTGATTGAAGAGACAAGAGGCAACGTTTGCAATAGTCCGATTTTACCTGTCTTAAAACGAACGGACCCTTCACAGCCACCTGTTTACAGATTTGTGATTGATCTTAGAGAGGTTAATAAGATTGTTGTGCCACAGTTTCCGGTTGTCCCTGATATAACTGCCTTGTTAACGATGATTCCAGCCTCTGCTGCATGGTTTTCAGTGATTGATTTAAAAAATGCTTTCTTTAGTATCCCAATTGCAGAAGAGAGCAGAGACATTTTTGGTTTTAGTCTGGGAGGCCGAAGCTTCCGCTTCAAACGCGCTCCCCAGGGCTACTGCGAGAGTCCATCCATATACAGTCAAGCTTTGAAAGCGCAGCTTGATGCACTTGTCTTACCTAGTGGCGCTATCCTGACTCAGTACGTGGACGATCTACTAATCGCCGCGGATACTGAGAAGATCTGTAAAGAAGCCACATTGTCATTGTTGCGCCATTTATCCGCTTTTCATCACAAAGTGTCTCTCTCTAAGCTGCAATATTGTCGACAAGAAGTGACCTACTTAGGTCATCTCTTATCGAAGGAGGGAAGGAAACTGACCCCAGAAAGAATTCAAGCCATTGCACAGTTGAGTGTGCCAAAAACACAGAGAGAAGTGCGTGCTTTCTTGGGCATTACTTCATACTGTAGGCATTGGATTCCTAGTTTTTCTTTGTTGGCAAAACCTTTATTAGCATTAACATGCAAAGACACACCGAATCCTATCCCATGGTCTGAAGAGTGCCAGAAAAGTTTTGTGGAATTGCGCAATGCATTGTGTTCAGCACCTGTGTTGGGCACTCCTGACTATAGCAAGCCTTTTACATTGTATGTTCACGAGAAAGATGGATGTGCGTTGTCAGTGTTAACACAGCCTTTTGGCGACAGACCGCGCCCATGCGCGTATTTTTCATCCACCTTGGACCCTGTAGCGAGGGCATTGCCAAGCTGTCTGAGAGCGACAGCTGCTGCAGCAATGTCTATCCGACAATCTGCTGGTCTGGTAATGGACAACACATTGATCGTTATGGTCCCACACGCTGTAGACACATTATTAAATAGGACCAAGACACAACACTTGACTAGTGCGCGATTATCAGGGTATGAACTCACACTGTTAGCGAATCATATACACATAAAAAGATGCAATATGCTGAATCCAGCTACGTTATTGCCGATTCCAGCAGACTCAGATGAGATTGAGCAGCATGACTGCCTGTTCAGAACGGAAGAAGAAACGAAAGGGAGAGTGGATCTGAAAGATACTCCCCTGACTGAGTGTGATGGTACTTTATGGGTGGATGGTTCATGCTTCAAACTCCCTAATGGTGACACGACTGCTGCATATGCTATCACGACTTTACACACGGTCGTGGAAACTGCACGAGTGCCACATAATTCGGCCCAAGCAGCAGAATTAATTGCCCTCACGAGAGCATGCGTGTTGTCTGAAGGAATGAGAGTTAATATATACACAGATAGCCAGTACGCCTTTGGCGTGGCTCATAATTTTGGACGACTGTGGAAAGAGCGTGGGTTCCTGACGTCACATGGAGCTAAAATTCAGAATGGCAAGTTGGTGAATGATCTCCTTGAGTCACTGACCCTACCGTTGCAAGTTGCGATCATGAAATGCAGTGCGCACAGGAAAGTTACAGATGATGTTGGACGTGGGAATGCGTTTGCTGATGAGACCGCGAAAGAAACAGCACAGAATGTGAAGACTAGAATGTATGTTGCAGGCCCCGCAAGATGGGTTAATGATGTTGGAATGTGTGAGAACACAATAGAGAGTGTGAAGTCGCTTCAGGCTGAAGCCACAGAGGAAGAGTTAAGCAAGTGGAGAGAGAGTATGGGTAAGTTGGATGAGAATGGTTGTTGGATTGATCTGACAGAACATAAGCGATGGTTGTTGCCTGATGCATATGTGCTTCCAGTGGTTACTATGGCACATGGAATGGCACATATCAGTACGAAAGGTATCTGTAAGTTGTTGGCTCCAGTATGGCAGAATGCTGGGATTCCCAAGTGTGCAGAGAATGTGGTCAAGAATTGCATGGTATGCTTGAAATACAACCCTGGTAGGGGAACCCCAACTCCAGCCGGTCACTTTGCACCCCCATCATGTCCATTCGAAGTTTTGCAGCTGGACTTTATTCACATGGAAAGATGCAACAACCTGAAATATGTACTGGTGGTTGTTTGTGCTTTCTCAAAATGGATAGAGGCTTATCCTCTGAAAGATAACACTGCCCTATCCACAGCCAAAGCCCTTGTGAAAGAGTTTTTCCCTAGGTTTGGAATGCCAAGAATGGTGTGGTGTGATAATGGAAGTGAGTTTGTGGGTAAAGTGATGAAGAACGTATGTGAAGGTTTAGGCATAAGGCAGAAATTCCACGCTGCAAATCACCCCCAATCAGCTGGACTAGTAGAGCGCTACAATGGAGCCTTAAAGCTCAAGCTGGCCAAAATCCAGGCGAGCACCGGTCTTAAATGGCCTGACGCCCTGCCTTTAGCACTCCTGTCCACCAGAATGACCATACACTCACGAGTGGGACTTAGTCCCTATGAAGTAGTCTTTGGCCGCCCGGCCAACGTATGGGGTGTGCCAAGGCCTACGAAGTTCAGTGAGATTGAGCATCCAGTACTGCTCGATTACCTGTATGATTTGACTGTTAAACTGCGTGTTTTGCACCAACAGGTACATGATACTCTTCCCCAAGCTTCTGAACCTCCTGGACACCCTATCAACCCTGGTTCGTGGGTCCTGGTCCGGAATTTCCAGCGTAAGGGCAACGACGAGCCTCGCTGGATCGGCCCTCATCTTGTGCTCCTGTCGACGAGATCAGCGGTGCGAGTAAAAGGAAGGAAGCATTGGATACATGGTACCCACTGCAAAATAGTCCCCTTGCCTCTGCCATATGACCAGTGGGTCAAGGAGGGTATCGCCGACACTGAGACAGACACTGTACCTCGTTTTGTACCATTCAGTGACGCACGCCTAAAAGACACAGCTTCAGTCCAAGAGAGTGACAATATTCTGCAGGAAGCTGTGCCACCATCAAATCGACTGGACACCACTGAGCCTGAACTTTTGTTCCAAGACCAAACGGCACCTGGCCGTCTCCGCTATAATTTGAGACCCAGGCCCATGGACAAATAAAGATTTCCTTACTATTTCCTTTTTGGACACTTTTTGCTCTCCCATCTGAAGGACTTTCTTGATTTTTGTTTTTCGAACCACCATCCGGGTTCTGCCGCAGGGTCGCGGTGCCAAGACTTTGGGGTACAGGCCGAAGACACTAGGTCAACGGTTCTGGTTGGTCTAGGGCGTTTCCCTGGACTGACAGGCGTACTCCTTAGCAGAAGAAACTCATCCGCCGCGAGCGGCCCGAGTAGAGGATGGAGTTTTTTAAGATGGAGAGACCGATTGAGGAAATGAACTTTAAAACCAGAATGTGTAGAATTGTAAAAAGTAAATGTTTTGTCTTTTTGTGCCTTTTTACACTGTGTAGTATTATGATGTTTATTGTAGGATTTGTGTTTTTCTCCACTCAAAAGCCCATTGCACCCACTGAACAGCCTATACCTCTTTCTACTGCCTCCTCTCACTCTTTTCACCCTTTGCCTGAACACGAACAGACCAGACGATCGGAGTGTGTAAATAACTCGTTTATCCAGCTCTTGCACCAGCACCAACTAGTAGTGAATACGACCAATTGCTGGGTGTGTGGGTTAATGCCACATACCA